>NC_079890.1:4808064-5108064 GCF_024868665.1 Triplophysa rosa
TAAGTCCATGTATGGTGTGCATATAGTGTGGAATGGCCCCTACAGAAATCCATCATCAGTTTTTTCTACTTATTAGAAATAATGTTTCTATAGGCATTTGAAGTGGAAAAATGTGTATTTCTCCAAAACGCTACAGTAAAATAAGTCCATATATGGTGTGCATATAGTGTGGGATGGCCCCTAAGAAACCACCATCAGTTTTTTCTACTTATTAGAAATAATGTTTCTATAGGCATTTGAAGTGGAAAAATGTGTATTTCTCCAAAACGCTACAGTAAAATAAGTCCATATATGGTGTGCATATAGTGTGGGATGGCCCCTACAGAAACCCACCATCAGTTTTTTCTACTTATTAGAAATAATGTTTCTATAGGCATTTGAGGTGGAAAGTGTATTTCTCCAAAACGCTACAGTAAAATAATTCCATGTATGGTGTGCATATAGTGTGGAATGGCCCCTACAGAAATCCATCATCAGTTTTTTCTACTTATTAGAAATAATGTTTCTATAGGCATTTGAAGTGGAAAAATGTGTATTTCTCCAAAACGCTACAGTAAAATAAGTCCATATATGGTGTGCATATAGTGTGGGATGGCCCCTACAGAAACCCACCATCAGTTTTTTCTACTTATTAGAAATAATGTTTCTATAGGCATTTGAAGTGGAAAAATGTGTATTTCTCCAAAACGCTACAGTAAAATAATTCCATATATGGTGTGCATATAGTGTGGGATGGCCCCTACAGAAACCCACCATCAGTTTTTCTACTTATTAGAAATAATGTTTCTTAGGCATTTGAGGTGAAAAATGTGTATTTCTCCAAAAGCTACATAAAATAAGTCCATATATGGTGTGCATATAGTGTGGGATGCCCCTACAGAAATCCATCATCAGTTTTTTCTACTTATTAGAAAAATGTTTCTATAGTTTCAGTGAAAATGTGATTTCTCCAAAACGCTACAGTAAAATAATCCATATATGGTGTGCATACAGTGTGGGATGGCCCCTACAGAAACCGACCATCGTTTTTTCTACTTATTAGAAATAGTGTTTCTATAGGCATTTAGTGCGAAAGTGATTTCTCCAAAACGCTACGTAAAATAATTCCATATATGGTGTGCATATGTGTGGGATGGCCCCTACAGAAATCCATCATCAGTTTTTTCTACTTATTAGAAATAATGTTTCTATAGGCATTTGAAGTGGAAAATGTGTATTTCTCCAAAATGCTACAGTAAAATAATTCCATATATGGTGTGCATATAGTGTGGGATGGCCCCTTACAGAAATCCATCATCATTTTTTCTACTTATTAGAAATAATGTTTCTATAGGCTTTCAAAGTTGAAAATGTGTATTTCTCCAAAATCTACAGTAAAATAAATCCATATATGGTGTGCATATAGTGTGGGATGGCCCCTACAGAAATCCATCATCAGTTTTTTCTACTTATTAGAAATAATGTTTCTATAGGCATTTGAATTTGAAAAATGTGTATTTCTCCAAAACGCTACAGTAAAATAAGTCCATATATGGTGTGCATATAGTGTGGGATGGCCCCTACAGAAATCCATCATCAGTTTTTTCTACTTATTAGAAATAAGTTTCTATAGGCATTTGAAGTGGAAAATGTGTATTTCTCCAAAACGCTACAGTAAAATAAGTCCATATATGGTGTGCATATAGTGTGGGATGGCCCCTATAGAAACCGACCATCAGTTTTTTCTACTTATTAGAAATAATGTTTCTATAGGCATTTAATTGGAAAATGTGTATTTCTCCAAAACGCTACGTAAAATAAGTCCATATATGGTGTGCATATAGTGTGGGATGGCCCCTACAGAAATCCATCATCAGTTTTTTCTACTTATTAGAAATAATGTTTCTATAGGCATTTGAAGTGGAGAAATGTGTATTTCTCCAAAACGCTACAGTAAAATAAGTCCATATATGTGTGCATATAGTGTGGGATGGCCCCTACAGAAACATCATCAGTTTTTTATACTTATTAGAAATAATGTTTCTATAGGCATTTGAAGTGGAAAAATGTGTATTTCTCCAAAACGCTACAGTAAAATAAGTCCATATATGGTGTGCATATAGTGTGGGATGGCCCCTACAGAAATCCATCATCAGTTTTTTCTACTTATTAGAAATAATGTTTCTATAGGCATTTGAAGTGGAAAAATGTGTATTTCTCCAAAACGCTACAGTAAAATAAGTCCATATATGGTGTGCATATAGTGTGGGATGGCCCCTACAGAAATCCATCATCAGTTTTTTCTACTTATTAGAAATAATGTTTCTATAGGCATTTGAAGTGGAAAAATGTGTATTTCTCCAAAACGCTACAGTAAAATAAGTCCATATATGGTGTGCATATAGTGTGGGATGGCCCCTACAGAAATCCATCATCAGTTTTTTCTACTTATTAGAAATAATGTTTCTATAGGCTTTTAAGTGGAAAAATGTGTATTTCTCCAAAACGCTACAGTAAAATAAGTCCATATATGGTGTGCATATAGTGTGGGATGGCCCCTATAGAAACCCACCATCAGTTTTTTCTACTTATGAGAAATAATGTTTGTATAGTCAATTATATTGGAATAATATTTTTCAAACAAAATGCTTTCAAAAAACATACTGTAATTAAATCTGTTCAAATCCATGGGTACTGTAATTGCAAACTGCATAAACAGTTTTATTAGCAGGACAAAGGTCTAGAAGGCATTAAAATAATACATATTTAAGATACAGACAGAGACATTGGTTTCACAATATAACGTTACAGCAATCATAATGCAAACATTCGGAGAAAAAAACCTGCATAAATTACGACAAAAACGAGATATTCTAAACGTAAAACAAGAAATATGTTATTGACAAGAGACGCGGATCATCTACATTTAAATAAAGCTTTACAAGCGGTGTTCCCGTAATGTACCGTAAACCACTCAATAAGCGCGCATCTGAACCTAAACAGCGGCTGGCTTGACCGTGTATTTTCAAACCGCGGCTGGCTTGACCGCAGTGCGTTTTCAAGCCTAAGCACGTGTGAATAGCGTAATTTGTCCTCAAACACACCGCCTCCTTTCCCCTACCAACTAAATGTATTACATCTGTCACGATTAGAATGAAATGTGAAAATGAACGAAACGTTCAGATCTGATCATGGTGCAGCAAAGATGGGGAGGGAGGGATGACCCTTAGGCTATAGGTAAACATCAAACATTTTTATTGTATTATATAAATGTATTGATCATTGCAGAATATAATTTAAAAAAGTATACATAAAATGCATATAGTTCAGTTTTACTTTATTATAAATGTGTGGCTGTTACAGTGGTCATTATATCTCCGTTTCCATCTCTCCAGGCCTATACTGCTCACATCAGAGATTTGCAATTAATTTTTGTAAAATAATTTATGTTTGTGTTTTTCAAACAGGGTAGTGTCAGTTTAAAATGACCCAGGCTCGTTATAATAAATAATTGATAATAAATTACATTGATGATCATGAATAATGTTGGGCTTGTTTTGGGCTTGTTTTTGGAGCTGCAGTTGCTTATTTGTCTTGCAAAAGTTGGCAACACTGCTCACAATGTGTCTTGTCATGACCATTGTGCCTGTCTATTGGATTACTGCTTGACTACGATTTGCATGTTGTCTTTGGTTTGTTTGCCGATTGACTTTTAATAAACAACCTACACTTGGAATCTCTACTCTACAGTGTCTCGCTCATTACAATTATATTGTAGTAGTCTTAACCGAGTGTTTATAGTTTGTGTCTGTGCCTTTGTACAAATTGTATGCCAATCATCTTGTGAGATATCATTATCTATATCTTGTGTCCATGCTATATACTAATTAAACAAGTGAAGAGTTCATTTACAAAAACAGAAATCTCAATTTTGTATTTTCAAAATTCATGTTTTTATTGTGCATTCCAAGTAATATCAATCAAACAGTTTGTTTTTTATTGTTTTTATTAAGTAACAATAACTTTAAAAAATTCAGCTAACAAATACAATAAAACACAATAAATGCATGATAACACAATAAACATGATTTTTGAAATATTTAAAAAAAGGAGTTATCTTTTGCAAATAAACTATACTATGTTCATATACTGTATGTAAAGTGTATGTTCAGCTAATTGTAAGCATTTTGCCTGTCTCGTAAACACGGTTAGCACATAGTCTTCATGGATAAGCTCATTGCCATGAAATCTTTCTAAAATGTTTATTTTTCAAGGTAGACTGCCGGTGTTACAGCCATTTTAGGATTGTTGTGAGTTGGTCTTAGTGACTTAGGAGTCCTCTTCACTACTCCTAATGTTTCACAGGTTTAGGAGCTAGTTGTAGCGCTAAAACACTTTTGTGAAATACTCTTAGCACAAAAATCCTAAAATTAGGACTGACACACCCATTATTTTTAAGAGTTTCTCCTAAATCAGCAAGTTAGGAGTTACTTTTAGCTTTAAGATGTTTCGTGAATACGGGCCAGTAATGTTTTTTAAAAAGAATTAAATATCCTAATGTGGCAGAATGATGCCCCAGTGGTAATTATAGGTTCGGCCTATTGGCTGCGCCTCGGAGAGTATATAAATAGCGGACACTAGCTGGGTAGTGTACGTCATTTTCTGTGGCCGCTTACGTCACCGGAGCGCTGTTGCTGCTTGTTTCGTAGTGGAGAGTTGACACCCTATGGTGAGGACACGCTTTTTCTTCTCAATAGTTATCTCTTGTGTTTTTAGTGGCTAAGAGATATGTGTTTTGGCCATAAAGGGCTGCAGCAGGTCGGACTATTGCCCTTGGTGGCTCACTGCTGCATTATTATCTGGGGAACCGGATGTGGACATGGTAGACGGTAAGCACGTTGTTTTAAACCGAGCTGATGTGGTTAGTTCCAATTAACTCTGCGCTAACATGTGCATCTTATGCAGTTGATCCGTGTGCCGCCGATGACATTACCAAATAAACTGCTGCACGTTGAGTAGAACCCCGCTGTAGCGGCTCGGACGGTGTCGTGGTTGATAGTGGGTATGTATCTTGGCTGGGCATGGGTCAAGGGAGAATTCAATAACCATGTAACATCTTATTTTATGCTTTAGGGGTGTTGCGAGCTTCACGTCTGTGCGTTAACCTTGCTGCTTCATGCTCTCACCGGGGCGTTGCTGTTCTGTTTCCAGAGTGTCTGTTCCTGTGTGACGACTTTTAGTGTGGGTGTGTCACCCCGATCTTGTTGTCACTTGGTGAACTTGCTATAGGCGACCAACTCGTTTTAATTATTAAAGGGATATTTTCTTTTTCCTTTTTTTGAGCGGGCCCTAGCCCCTTTGGTTTCGTTAAGTTTGTTTTGGTTATGTTTGTTTCTTTTTTTATATTTTGGTTATATTGTGTTTGTGTAGAATCTGAGTTATTTACTTTCATTATTGTTTGGCTGCAACACCGGTAATGTTTCAGGTATATGGTTTATATTTCTTTTGATTTGTTTGCTTTATGCTGTCCTGGGGGAAATAGTGCTGAGTCTCTCAGCCATTGAGACAAGGAACGAACCCAGCTTTCTAACGATCCCCCTGTGTTGTGGATCTGCCCCACAATGGAGGCCTTCAAGACTACGGGTTGTTTTAAAAATGCTTTTAAAGGCGCAGTTCTTGAAAATCAGCGGCCACTAGCGTTGTATTATAGTTTTGCAACGAATCTCTGAGTCATTTGCCCACCCTTCCCTTTCGAATTACGATGGTGGCCGCAACAGTAATAAAAGATGTCGTCTACTGAGACAGCGGATAGCAGTGATACAAGCAACAATGTTTCTTTGCAAAGGTAAGGCAATATATTAACGTATTTAATCATTTAACATGTATTCTATTGCGAAAGTTACTGTTACAATTCTATAATTAGATACATTTCTTGCGTGCTATCTAGTACACGCTGAGAGTAGTGAAGTAACTAAAGTTAGCTAATCGTAAATAGCAACGCTGTTCAAAGCGTTTGATCTGACAGTGACATGGGCAGTTAGGTGTAAGTTAGTAGACGTTTGTCTCCCCCTTTGTAAAGTCAGGAACAACCGGAGTACGTACCGCAGGGACGGAAAAACATTATTATTCGGAGGTTATATGGCCATTTGTATGAAATGCTAACGTTACCGTTTCAACAAAACAGTTGTTTGGTAAACATTGAAAAAGTGGAAACATTGAAAATGTTGAATTATCTTACCAGTCTAGCAGAAAACAGGCAACTTCGGCGTCGCCTTGAAAACATTTGTCTTTCAACAGTGCCTTCCATCTGGTAATAGATACACCGATGTTTATCCTGGATTTCTGCCGCCGTTTGTCTCTAATTCGTCTGGCAGCATCACGTTTGCGCTTCTTTGACGACGGAGATTCACGCTCTGTCGGCGCTTGTGCACAATACGCATGGTCCTCCATTTTATCAAAACTTCTAAGACAGAACAATCAGTTGCTTCAGCTAGACGACGACTACTCCTCCTCCTCTCCGTACTATGACTTACTACTTTGTGCGTCTTCAACTCAGTGATGACGCAAGCTGCGTCTAAAAACACACACGAAGACCAACATATACGAAACGCGCTCTGTAGAGCTGTTTGTCTGTTAGAGCTTACTGTACAAAACATGGCTGCGCAACATAACAAATTCCATGTAGATAGGCCCGCTCCCTATGTAGATACAACTGGTTTATTCTAAGGTAATAAAAACATAACTTTTCATTACGTAAGGTTTTTATACACATCTAAAGACACAGTTTTGTATGTTATATTGCATTTCTGTTAATAGATCATACAAAACATCCCGCACTGTACCTTTAATTGTTAATAAAGTTTATTTTTGTATATTGACCTGGTGTCTCTGACTCTCGTGGTGACTTGGACCTATGTTTGCCTTTCGGGGTGTCTCTTTAGTTCCTTGGGTGAAACTCCCAGGGTGGCGTAGTCAGAAAGAGATATTTAATGTGAGAGGGAAAACGTACTGGTTAGTCTGATTATTGTACTCCGTAGGTTCCCCGATCCCTCGTACTGCCACATTTGGCGTAGTCGGCAGGGTCACCAGATTGTGTCAGAGACATTGGGTTTGTTATTTGGTTTATTTTCTTTTTCTGGAAACAGAGCAGCAGCGTGTTGTTGGATGGTGGCTCCTTCTCGGCGGTGGTAAGTCCATTTCTTTTTAGTGAAATGGAGGACGAGTTACAAGAATTGCGTGAGTTGGTAGCACAATTGAGAGCTGATAATTTAAGATTGCAGCAGGTACAGGTGCCAAACGGTCCGTCTGGTGTGGATGCACCTTCGCCTGGCGCCTCTACTGCTCCGTCGGGCAGGCCCCAATCGTTTGGTGCCGGTGCATCTGAAGGATTTGTTTTTGTGCCTCGAGAACGTAGGTGCCCAAAGTTTAATGGGATGTCTGGGTTAAGTATCGATGAGTGGGTAGAGGAGGCGCAAGCATGTATGAGGGTGCGTCATATGTCAACCATCAAACAAGCTTTCTTCTTATTTGACCATTTGGAGGGTGAGGCCCGAGAGGAGATTTGATATCGTCCTGAAGTAGATCGCCAAAATCCTAATAAGATTATTAAGGCGTTGCGAGAACTTTATGGGTGTTCACAGTCGTATGTCGCGTTACAGGAGGCTTTCTTCTCTAGAAAGCAACAAGAGGGGGAGACACTGTTAGAATTCTCCCTTGTGCTTATGGCTCTTTTGGAAAGGGTTAAGAACCAAGCACCTAACACTTTTTCTGACTGCGAAACTCTTTTGCGGGACCAATTTGTGGAGCATGTTTCCGATAATGCTTTACGTCGTGAACTTAAGCAGTTGGTTCGTCGCCAGCCTACTGCTACACTATTAGATTAGATTCGTAGCGAAGCGATTAGGTGGGAAAGGGAAGGAATGCCCGGGGGCGCGAGAGGGCGTAGTCAGTCCGTTCCATTAGCCTATGGTCTTCAGTATGGGGTGCGAGGGGGAACACCTGTGCAACGGTCCCCTCAGCAGTCTGAGTTGAGCGAGTTGCGAGACATGTTGCGGCAGCAACAGTTGCATCAGCTTACTCAAACGGTTGCTTGTTTTCAAGCTCCGCATATGCGTAGTCGTTCGCCGTGTTCTGCTTCAGTTATATGCAGGCGGTGTCAGCGATCAGGACATTTTGCCCGGGAGTGTAACGAAGGACAGCTTCCCCCGCGTACCTCTCGGCCTGATGTTTCTACTATAACAGGGGGACAATTGCGCCATTCTCAGCCGTCTGAAAACTTATTGACGCCGGGTCACAGGGTCATGGCCTTGGTGGGGAAGTAATTGACTCATTTAATGTAGATGCGCGTGGTTCGCTTTCCCGGTTGATCTCTTCCTGTCCACATTTGGTTGCCTGCATTGGGGGGGGGGAGTTCGGTGCCCTGTTTAGTGGACACCGGTTCAATGGTGTCGACAATTACTGAAAGCTGTTTTCGTCAACACTTTGAACCTTGGGGACGTGACCATCTACAAGGATGCCAGTGGTTGCAGCTTCGAGCAGCTAATGGGCTTGCAATACCGTATATTGGCTATTTAGAATTAGATGTGGAGCTCTGTGGCAGGTCTGTTACGGGGTGCGGTGTCCTGGTGGTTCGGGACCTTCCGGGAGGTCTGAGTATAGACATCCCTGGAGTGCTGGGAATGAATATTCTGAGCCGTTGTTACCAGGAGCTCTTTGGTCAGCATGGCACCGCCCTCTTTGACCTTCCTGCAGTTATGCAACTTCCAGGTGTGTCAGGGGCTTTTAAGTATTGTCACCATGTGGGTGTCAAGGACCACTCTGAGCAAATAAGTAGGGCACGGATGCGAGGGCGTCAGGTAAGACGGATCCTAGGGGGTACCATTAAATTGGTAGCTGCAACTTGTTCAGCCCAGTATAATGGCAGGACTGTTTTGTTCGAGCCTCCCGAGTCTGGCCTTCCTGCCGGATTGTTGGCCTCGCCCGCTTTGGTAAAGGTTGTTCAGGGAACAGTTTACGTGCCTGTGGTAAACGTCGGCACAGTGGATGTGGTACTTCGCCCTACCTTAGTGATTGGTAGGTTGAGGGAGGTTTACTTGATAAGTCTGCCATCAGGGGTTGTCGAGGTTAAGTCAGTGGTTGCCTAGGCGCAGCTCTGTGAGGTAGGAGAGGGTTTTCCCTTGCGTAAACGGATTGAATCTCTCGATTTATCCGTTTTGCCTAATGCAGAGCAGGGTCCGGTTAGAGCTCTCCTACAGAGGTATCAGGGCGTGTTTTCATGTCAGGAGGGAGATCTAGGTTGTACTCGTCTGATGTCCCACGACATACCCGTCTTAGATGATGTCCCGGTGCGCCAGCGCTATCGTCGGATCCCTCCCTCCGAATATGAAGTCGTTAAGACCCATATTAATCAGTTGTTGGAGGCTGGTGTAGTCCGTGAGAGTACCAGTCCGTACGCATCGCCGATCGTGCTTGTCAAAAAGAAAGACGGTAGCCTGCGCATGTACGTAGACTACCGTCACTTGAATGCCAAGACTAGGAAGGATGCTTTCCCCCTTCCTCGTATCGAGGAATCTTTAGATTCGTTGTCTGGTGCCCGCTGGTTTTCGACATTGGATTTAGCCAGCGGGTACCTGCAGGTTCCTGTGTCTGAGCAGGATAGGGCCAAGACTGCATTCTGCACGCCGTTCGGGTTATTTGAGTATAATCGGATGCCCTTTGGCCTTTGTAATGCGCCAAGCACATTCCAGAGGCTAATGGAGCGGTTGTTTGGTGACCAGCGGTGTCAATCTCTGTTGTTATATCTTGATGATGTTGTGGTGTTCTCCTCATCCATAGCTCAGCACTTGGAGAGGTTGGAAATGGTCCTGGGTCGGTTAGAGAGGGAAGGACTCAAGGCAAAGCTGGAGAAATGTGCATTCTTTAAGCAGGAAGTAAAGTACCTAGGGCATGTCATATCGGCACAGGGAGTGGCAACTGACCCAGGTAAAATCGAGGCTGTTGCCCAGTGGCGGTGCCCAACCATGGTCTCCGAGTTAAGGACGTTTCTAGGGTTCGCGAGCTATTATAGACGCTTTGTTGAGGGGTTTGCCAAGTTGGCAGCACCTTTACACTGGCTGGTAGCTGAAGTTACTGGAGGTAGGTCGGGGAAATGGAGGGGGTATAGCTTAGCTGGAGCATGGACTCTGCAGTGCCAAGAGGCATTTGAAGCACTTAAGAGTAAGTTAACTTCTATGCCTGTGCTAGCCTATGCAGACTTCACCCGAGCAGTCATCTTGGAGGTGGACGCTAGTCATGGAGGTTTGGGTGCCGTACTCTCCCAAGAGTTTGAGGGGAAGATCCGGCCCATAGCGTATGCTAGCCGAAGCCTTAGGCCTACTGAACGCAACAAGAATAATTATAGCTCGATGAAACTAGAGTTTCTGGCACTTAAATGGGCCATGGTGGAGAAATTTAGGGAGTACCTTTTAGGGCACAAGTGCGTTGTGTTTACCGATAATAATCCTCTGAGCCATTTGACGACAGCGAAACTCGGGGCTACTGAGCAACGTTGGGCCGCTGAGCTAGCTGCCTTTGACTTTTAGGTGAAGTATAGGTCTGGGAGGAGTAATGGAAATGCTGATGCACTTTCCCGGCAGAATACAGTTGACCGGGGTGATATTGAGTGGTTGGCTGCGGGTGTTCCGGTGACGGAATCACTGCAGTAGGCCGTTAATCCTAGCGGTGGCGTGCAGGCGGTTATTAGTGAGATGAGTGCATTGCCCGGTTATTCTGCTTCTGTTCTGCGCTGTATGCAGGAGGTTGATCCTGTTATTGGCCCAGTGTTGCGGTTTTGGGAACAAGGTACCCGCCCGGGGTCTGAAGAGCACCGTCGGCTGGTTAAACCGGTACCTTTTAGGGCACAAGTGCGTTGTGTTCACCTAAAATAATCCTCTGAGCCATTTGACGACAGCGAAACTCGGGGCTACTGAGCAACGTTGGGCCGCTGAGCTAGCTGCCTTTGACTTTTAGGTGAAGTATAGGTCTGGGAGGAGTAATGGAAATGCTGATGCACTTTCCCGGCAGAATACAGTTGACCGGGGTGATATTGAGCGGTTGGCTGCGGGTGTTCCGGTGCCGGAATCACTGCAGCAGGCCGTTAATCCTAGCGGTGGCGTGCAGGCGGTTATTAGTGAGATGAGTGCATTGCCCGGTTATTCTGCTTCTGTTCTGCGCTTTATGCAGGAGGTTGATCCTGTTATTGGCCCAGTGTTGCGGTTTTGGGAACAAGGTACCCACCCGGGGTCCGAAGAGCGCCGTCGGCTGGTTAAACCGGTACTTGCCCTGTTGCAACAATGGGATCGTTTGATAGAAAGGGAGGGGGTGCTGTATCGACAGATTTATCGTCTTGATGGAGGCGAAAGTTGTTATCAGGTAGTGTTGCCTGATGTTTTGAGGCATGTAGTGTTAGAGCAGTTACACCAACAACATGGTCACCAAGGAATCGAGCGTACCGGTAAGCTGGTCTGACAGCGGTGCTATTGGCCGAACATGTTTGCTGACATCACTCGTTGGTGTCAAGAATGCGAACGCTGTCAGCTTGCTAAGGATAGTCAGCCTGTAGCACGGGGTTATATGGGCCATTTACTAGCTTCGAGGCCCAATGAGACCCTTGCTATCGATTTCACCGTGCTTGAACCTTCTCATTCCGGGCAAGAGAACATACTAGTAATGACTGATGTATTCAGTAAGGTCGTCATGGCTGTGCCCACTCGTGATCTGCGTGCCGAGACAGTAGCTCAGATGTTGGTTGAAGAGTGGTTCTATAAGTTTGGAGCCCCATGCCGTATCCACTCGGATCAGGGCCGCAACTTCGAATCCACTCTTATACGTCAGCTCTGTGAGTTATATCAGGTTAAGAAGTCTCGCACCACCCCTTACCACCCAGCTGGCAATGGGCAGTGTGAGCGGTTTAATCGCACTTTGTACACTTTGATGCGAACCTTACCTGACTCTAGGAAGAGGGATTGGGCTTCTTGTTTGTCCCAAGTTGTCTTTTGTTACAATACTACTCCCCACCAGGGGACGGGAGAATCTCCTCATTTCTTGATGTTTGGACAGGAACCTCGGTTGCCGGTGGACTTTCTGCTTGGTACGGTTCCAGAGCCAACAGCAGGTAGTGTGCATAATTGGGTCCAGGAGCACTGCAGGAGACTGCAGGTCGCCTTTGAGGGGGCACAAGGACGCTTAAGGGTGGCTGCAGATCATCGTAAAGAGCGACATGACCAGCATGTACGTGACCTACCCTTGGTAGAACGTCAGTTAGTTTATTTGCGGGATCACTCATTTAAGGGTCGTCACAAGGTCCAGGACTTATGGAGCCCAGTACTATATCAGGTGGTGTGTTCCCCTGAGGTAGGGGTGTGATGTATGCCATTGCACCAACAACAGATTTGAGTAAGATTCGATGTGTCCATCGTTCGTTGCTGAAGGTTTGTAGTCGGAGAAAGACCTTGTCGACGGAACAACCTAGGGTCTTTGTAGGATGCCAAGAGGAGCCTCAGATGGATGAGGCAACTGACGTTGATCTGGTTGTGTTGGTGCCCGAGACCCCCTGTGTCGCTCGAGGGATAGGGCGTCCAGTGCAATCAAATCCTGGGGAAGCGTTAATGTCAGAGCGTCCGCCTCCTGTAGGCACAAGTGAAGGGCTGTCAGGTGAACGAAATACAGGGCAGGTGACTGAAGTTGTAGTACCTTCTGGTTCCCAGGGCGAAGAGGCCGTTGCCCCTCAGCAGACGGTTCGTGTTGGAGCGGGTCAGCATTCAAATATACACCGTCTTCCTCGGACTGTAGAAATGGTTAGGAATAGAGTTGGTGTTTGTTCCGGGATAATTTCTATTGATGGTTCAGCTTTGTTTAGGCCTTGGATGTAACACCGGCCTTGTATTGAGCCCATCGTCGGGGCGTCGATGCAAAATGGAGGGGTAGATTGTGGCGAATGATGCCCCAGTGGTAATTATAGGTTCGGCCTATTGGCTGCGCCTCGGAGAGTATATAAATAGCGGACACTAGCTGGGTAGTGTACGTCATTTTCTGTGGCCGCTTACGTCACCGGAGCGCCGTTGCTGCTTGTTTCGTAGTGGAGAGTTGACACCCTATGGTGAGGACATGCTTTTTCTTCTCAATAGTTATCTCTTGTGTTTTTAGTGGCTAAGAGATATGTGTTTTGGCCATAAAGGGCTGCAGCAGGTCGGACTATTGCCCTTGGTGGCTCACTGCTGCATTATTATCTGGGGAACCGGATGTGGACATGGTAGACGGTAAGCACGTTGTTTTAAACCGAGCTGATGTGGTTAGTTCCAATTAACTCTGCGCTAACATGTGCATCTTATGCAGTTGATCCGTGTGCCGCCGATGACATTACCAAATAAACTGCTGCACGTTGAGTAGAACCCCGCTGTAGCGGCTCGGACGGCGTCGTGGTTGATAGTGGGTATGTATCTTGGCTGGGCATGGGTCAAGGGAGAATTCAATAACCATGTAACATCTTATTTTATGCTTTAGGGGTGTTGCGAGCTTCACGTCTGTGCGTTAACCTTGCTGCTTCATGCTCTCACAGGGGCGTTGCTGTTCTGTTTCCAGAGTGTCTGTTCCTGTGTGACGACTTTTAGTGTGGGTGTGTCACCCCGATCTTGTTGTCACTTGGTGAACTTCCTATAGGCGACCAACTCGTTTTAATTATTAAAGGGATATTTTCTTTTTCCTTTTTTTGAGTGGGCCCTAGCCCCTTTGGTTTCGTTAAGTTTGTTTTGGTTATGTTTGTTTCTTTTTTATATTTTGGTTATATTGTGTTTGTGTAGAATCTGAGTTATTTACTTTCATTGTTGTTTGGCTGCAACACCGGTAATGTTTCAGGTATATGGTTTATATTTCTTTTGATTTGTTTGCTTTATGCTGTCCTGGGGGAAATAGTGCTGAGTCTCTCAGCCCTTGAGACAAGGAACGAACCCAGCTTTCTAACGATCCCCCTGTGTTGTGGATCTGCCCCAGGCTGCATTTTATATTAGATTAATTATTTTCTTTTGTTTATGGTTTAAGAGTGGTCGTTAAGTGGTCAGGTCCATCTTTTGCTGTGTTTTCTTGTTTTGTCAGGAACTGGGCACTGGGGGCAGACGAGTGGTCTTGCTGTGGTGGTGGTGCGCCCTTCCTACACTATGTGTTGTGCTCTTTATTAATACCAATTTGTACACATATTTGGGTGTGCATTACGATTGCTGTGATTGTCCATATTGGAGTGACTTGTTCTGATTAAAACTGCCCCTGTTGGTAAGCCCAGTTCCCTGCTATGTACAATGGAGGCCTTCAAGACTACGGGTTGTTTTAAAAATGCTTTTAATTGTTAATAAAGTTTATTTTTGTATATTGACCTGGTGTCTCTGACTCTCATGGTGACTTGGACCTGTGTTTGCCTTTCGGGGTGTCTCTTTAGTTCCTTGGGTGAAACTCCCAGGGTGGCGTAGTCGGAAAGAGATATTTAATGTGAGAGGGAAAACATACTGGTTAGTCTGATTATTGTACTCCGTAGGTGCCCCGATCCCTCGTACTGCCACATTAATTTAACTAAGGCCTAGTCCTGTCTTAAACTAATCCCTGTCTGGGAAACCGCCCACATATGTTCTCTGAGCAGTTAATTTTACTCTGGGGATTTTGCTGTGTGGACATGACAAAGACAGAATGCTCAATGGTGATATAAAAAGTCCGGGTAGGTGTGGCTAAGGAAACTGTGGTCTGTAATATGAGCTAAACAAAAGTGAAAGTGCATTAATCTTGCAGTGTTTTTTGATGGTCGTCCACACTAACAAATTCACAATGGAAAGTTACCAGCATGCTGTGTTTTTTGAGGCAAATAATTCTTTAGATATTGCACAAATACAAAAGTACTTTCAAATCAAGAGAAAATCTGGAGGGGGAGAATGTGAAATCCTAAAAGTTGGTGCCAACACTTACAAGATATGTTTTAGGGACAAAGAAGGTAAGCAGATGATTTTTAACAGTTCTTGAAATTACTGCCATAAACTCATGCTTGTTCAAATAACTACATAATATTAATTTATTACATAAGACATTGTATTGATGTACTCAATAAATGCCTTTGAATTTAAAGCCCAGAAAAGGGTTCTGGCCCAAAAAGATCATGTCATCCATTTACAAGGACAAGACGAGCTCTGTATTTCTTTAAGATATGACGATATTGCTGAAAGCGATAAACAGACTAAATCTTCTGACCAACAGGTATGTGGCAAGCGTAAAAAGCAGCCGTATATATTTTTTGTTTTAAGATTTGTTCAAGCTTAATGTAATTGTACTGCTAAGACTTGTTTTCTTTTTATACAATGTAGTCAAACCAGTTTTTCCATAAGGCCAGTGCGAGGCATACTCTGTTTGTTTGCATCAGATCATTCTCGGAAATCACACACAATAATAAGAACGGGCCAATGCCCCAGGAGAATTTTGTGCAGTTGACATAAAAGTTACTTGTCATAAGGCAAGCTTTCGACTGTGACTGCACCTTACTTTTTATTATTCATGCTGTATTATTAAACCTTATGAAATTTAATGTAGACATTTTCCCATTTGTAGAGAGGCCAAGTGCAAATGCTGGCAGGAAAATTAGAAATCCGACCTTTCTAATTGTTAAAATTTGTATTGTTATGTTTTACTCGTTGTTGTTAAATACTTGTCCTCCTTATGTATTATGCATTACATAAAGCATTGTTTTTTTTCATAGATGTGTGCTAGTGCTAAACATATGGAGAAGGTTTTTAATTTGGACCCATATCTGCTACGCTACCTCAGCGAATGTAAAAATGCGACTTCAGATTTGAACCAACGTCTTTCTAAGCTCTCCAGCTCCTTTCACATCTGCATAGACTCTGAAAAGTTAGTGGTGGTAAAGGAACAGGAAGATAAAGATAGCTGCCCCCCAAAGAAATGGCATTTCGCAGTTGAGGAAGTTTTAACAGACATTCAGAATCACTATATTCTCCACTTTGAAGTTGAAACAGACAGACTAGAAATTCTAGAAGAAAACTCTCTCCTTTTTAATGAGAACTTAATAAAATATCATGAAAAAACCTTAGCTGTTGTGGTTGGAAAGCGTGAAAATGTGGAAAAGATTACAAAGTTTATTGATGCATTGCAGGCCAAACAGCAGGATCAGAGAGAGTGTCACATATCAGAGAAACAATTTGCCCTTGTAAAAGAACAGTTTGAACAGAGCAGAAAGTCTAGTTTCTCAAACATTGAGATCAGTCAAGAAAAACCAGGAACTGTGATTTTGAAGGGTCGAGAAAAAGAGGTTGATGCAGGAGAAAAAGAGCTTTTGAATTTAGTGAAGGGAATTAAAGAAAAAAGGATCCCATTGCATCATAGCATTAGTACCTTCCTAGAATCAAGTGGTGGTATACAGCTCTTCCAAAACCGATTTCAACAGAGCCTCCGCAGCCCAGTAATGCTTGAGAATGCAGGTTCAGATCTTCTTCTGTTGAGTCTTACTGATGGAGCACTAACTGAGGCAGCTGCTGCTGTGCAGAGAGACATGTGCTTTGAGAGTCTATGCCTGGAGAAGACTGAAAAACAGTCACCTGGATTCATTACACTTAAAGACCATTTGAATGACGCTGTCCAACAGGCCAATCTTGGAAGTGTGAAAGTGGATGTTGCCTACCAAGAGAGATCAAATCCGATTAACCCCAGCATCGACGTGGACATTGTGGGCTATACTCATGAAGTATGTAGGCTAAAGGACATCTTACTAGAATACAAAACAAATAATGAAGATATCCATCAATCTCTGCCTCTTCCCATGCCAGAGATGGCGGAACAATTCTCTGACATTTTGTCATTCTTTGGCTTGAAGAGCAGTACGGTGAAAGTAAATCCAACATGTTCACCTGTTCCACGTGTCCACCTCACGGGACCACGTTGTGAAGTTGAAGGACTTAAGAAAAACCTAGAGACATTTCTTAAGAGACTTGTCAGTAAGCGATATGAAGTGAATGGACCTGGAGTTCAACAATTTTTTCAAGGTGATGGTAGGGAGACTTTACAATTAGCAAAAAAGTCTTATGGGGTACAGATTCTTCCTGTTCAAAGAACGCAGCAAAGTGTTCAAGTGCCCACAGATGCAAGCACCAGTACCAGTCTTCACAGCCTACCAGTTGTGCCACTACCTCATTGTGGCCCAGAACCAATGGAGGTGGATTACCTTGATGTGCACATTCAAGTTGTGATCGGTAGGCTTGAGGAACAGCAAGTAAGGCTAACTACTTTTTCAAGGTAGCTTACCCTCTAAGAAAAGTTTTGTTCAAGAATGTTCTCGGAACGTCCCTGCTGGTGTCGAATACATTCCCAGAATGTTCCGAGATGGTCACGATGTGGAGTTTTTTTACATGGTGTGGGGACGCTAGTTGGTGGACCTTCACAGAACTTTCAGGACATTCTCTGAATGTATTGGGGACCTTTGCTATAGGATATTCTCATTACATTTGCAGGACCTTCAGGGGACTAAACTACAACGTTGCCTGCCAACAAATGACAACCAGTTGTTATTTATTTGTCCGTTTGGTAATATTAAGACTTACCATCTTTCAATGTAACTGTCACATCCCAGGCATATAATATTATTAATTTTGACAAATTGACAATCAATATCACATTTATACCTGCTATAAATCTTTAAAAAATTAATCAAACCACTATTATTGTGATCAGTGTTTGCTTTAGTTGAGCTCTTCAATCTTGACATTCATTGTGCCGGTTCCTCTTTTGATGTATGCAGTGGTGTTTCAATAAGAACACTTGCGCATTGGGAAATAAAGAGATGTTTGCTTTTTCATAGTATGTGCAATAATAATGTTAAGACATCACACGCATTGAAAGAGGAAATTTAATTGAAATGAAAATCCAGAGTCAAGAGTCCAACTAAAGCAAACACTGATCACAGTAATGGTGGTTTGTTGAAATTCAAAATTATTTCACCATTAAAAGCATCAATTAACATTGACAAATCAACTATTTTTAACATTGATTCAATGGTTTGTACCTGTTAGCTTGCTGTCTGGGAGTCCCCTATATGTTCAGAGAACGTCCTGAATGTTCTGTGAAGGTCCATCAAATAACATCGCCACACCCTTTAAAAAACTCCACATCATGACCATATGTGACCCTGGACAACAAAACCAGTCTTATGGGTCAATTTTTCGAAATTGAGATTTTTACATAATCTGAAAGCTAAATAAATAAACTTTCTATAGATATATGAGTTGTTAGAATAGGACAATATCTGGCTGAGATACAACCGTTTAAAACTCTGGAATCTGAGAGCGCAAAAAAATCAAAATATTGAGAAAATCGCCTTTGAAGTTGTTAATCGGGCACTGTGGCAGACCATCCACTCACAAAAATAAAGTTTTTATATATTTAAGGTAGGAAATTTACAAAATATCTTCATGGAACATGATCTTTACTTAATATCCTAATGATTTTTGGCATAAAAGAAAAATCGATAATTTTGACCCACACAATGTATTTTTGTCTTTTACTAAAAATGTTCCCGTGCTACTTAAGACTGGTTTAGTGATCCAGGGTCACATATCGGAACGTTCTGAGAATGTATTCGACAGGAGCAGGGACGTTCTGAGAACATTCTCGGAACAAAACATTTCTTAGGGGGTACTTACTTCTCACTCTCTATGTGTCTATCCGAAGTAATTTTGTATTTGCATTATTAAAACAGGCTGATGTGTTTGTTGCGCCAATGATAAAAACAAACTTAACCTCAACCATGGTCGGATCGTGCCTGTTAAAGAAAGGAGGACAACGGTTCCAGACTAATTTTAACAATGCCAAGGGACAGCGTACACTTACACCTGGAGATGTGCTGGAGGTTGATGGGACACTAACTTTGGGATGCTCCGAGGTGTTTTTCATCGAATGTGTGCCAAAGAGTGCAGAGGTAAGAAACACAAGATTTTGTTGTGCTGTGGTAAGAAAAAGTTCTAGGAAAGGACTGAAAGGGTGGGGTTAATAAATACATGAATATGTTTATATTATAAATATGTTTAATTTGACAATGGATTCAATACTTTTCATATCAACTTGTTACAGGCACTTCATTCTGGACTCGCCAGAGTTTTGACACTATGTGAGCAGCAATCCCGTGGTTCAGTTGCATTACCAATAATTGGACCTGGTTTGGCGCTGTCAATACCTGTCAAAGATGCCGTAGATATTCTTACCAGAGAGATTACCACATTTTTATCTGGATTCACTGGTTCTCTCCACACCATTTACATCACCATAATGCCTAATGACACTCATTCTGAAGAGGTAAATCATCTATAACATACAATCTATAACTGAATACACTCAGAAATGAACACTATATGACATCATGATTTACTCATCCCTAATGTTGTTCAAAATAAACTTTAATATAGTCAATTACTGTGTGATTATTCTGACCTGTTCCATTTCTCAGACGCCATACAAAATAGGAATATCATTGTCAATGTGTTTCTATTATGGGCACAATGGCCGTTCACACAATTCAAAATGCAACTTAAGCCTGTTCTCATGCAAATACCCTATCTTTTGAATGTGAACCTCTCACAAGCTATGATGTTCCAGTAAGAACCTGCTTAGTGGTCATTCAAGCTGTTCAAAAGGCAACAGTTTAAAGGCCCAATGAGAAATATAAATATCACAGGTCAGCACTTATTAAGTGAGCTATCCCTTTAATCACTCAATAAGGTAAAAAAACCATTTAAAAAATGTTTTGCAGATGTTCCAAACAGTCTGTGTGGAGCTAAGTGCAAAAATGGTGGACAACACAGGGCAAGGCAAGTGTGTCTAAAGTGTCTTATTAAAACAAAACTGAGCTTTTTACCCCCTAAGAAATGTTTTGTTCCAAGAACGTTCTCAGGCATCCCTGCTGGTTTCGAATACATTCCCAGAACGTTCCGAGATGGTCATGATGTGGAGTTTTTTAAAGGGTGTGGGGACGTTATTTGGTGGACCTTCACGGGACATTCAGGATGTTCTCTGTACGTATGGGGGAACTTTACTATAGGACATTCTCGTAACATTTGGTGGACCTTCATGGGACCAATGTTGCCTGTCAACAAATGACCAACTGTCATGTCCCAGGCATGTAATTTTATTATTTTTAAATGACAAATTGACAATCAATATCACATTTACACCTGCAATTAATGTTAACAAATTTAATATATTTATTGTGATCAGTCTTTGCTTTAGTTGAGCTTTTCACTCTTGACTTTCATTGTGTAAATTCTATTCTTTCCTCTATTGATACATGTGGTGGTGCTACAGTAAGAGCACTTGTGCAATGGCAAAGAAAGAGCTGTTTGCTTTTCATGATATGTGGAATAATAAAGTTAAGAAACCACTTCAATAGATCTTGAGATTCATGATTTCATGACTAATGAAAACCTACTGCAAAAACCGAACAACACAATGAACACAATTTATGACACACCTGGACATCAACACTCATGCAAACCTCATCAATGGTGACAATCATCAAACTAATTCAGATAAACAGATCAACTGCAATGCATGCTGGGAGTCATGAATGAGTTTTGTACCATGGTTTTACCCAGCATGCATGAAGCTTTCTTTTGTTGATTATCACCATTGTCAAGTTTTTTTTAAGCTTAATTTGTTGCAGTACTTTCCACTTTTTGAAAAATTAAATTTCATTAATCAAGAACGCATGAATCTCAGTATGACTTAAAGCATTTAATTTTTTATTGCATATATCACAATTAACAAATATTGCTAACTTAAACTTTTTTTACTTTAAACAATGCACAGGGGTCCTTATAGAAACACATTGCACGCATTGAAACAGAAAACCAAAATGACACATTAAAACCAGAGTCAAGAGCTCAACTTAAGCAAACACTGATCACAGTAATGGTGGTTTGTTGAAATTCAACACAATTTCAACATTAATAGCTTTCCTGTGGCTCATTGGTTAGAGCATGACACTAGCAATGCCAAGGTAATGGGTTTGATCCCAGGGATTGCACATGCATATTAAAAACTAATGTATAGTACAATGCAATGTTAGACCCTTTGGGTAAAAGCGTCTGCCAAATGCATAATTGTAAATGTAAAATAGCATTAATTAACATTGACAAATCAACAATTTTTAAGATTGATTCAGTGGTTTGTACCAGTTGGCTTGATGTCTGGGGGTCCCCTATACCTTCAGAGAACGTTCTGAATGTTCTGTTAAGGTCTGCCAAATAATGTCCCCACACACCCTTTGACAAACCATATCGGAACGTTCTGGGAATGTACAGTATTTGACACCAGCAGGGACATTCTGAGAACGTTCTCGGAACAAAACATTTCTTAGGTGGTAATATCAGAAAGATCACTTACATCCCATTTAAAACTTACCAAAATCTGTTCAAAATGACTTTTTTCAAAGAACAAATAATATTATACAAGGATAGACGGGAACATGGACACCTGGATTAAAATGTATACGTTTACATGCCTTGTACTACACAGCTCTTTTTAATTCACTGACCACTGACCTTGATGAGATCGTCACGGCAGAATCTGGGACCCAGGTCCACCTGGTGTTTGGCGACATCACCAATGAGACTACTGATGTCATTCTCAACACTACTGACTTCACTACAACCGACTTCCAGACAGGTGAGGTTCTCCACAAAGGACTTATTCTACCAAATAATTTAACATAGCCTATAACATTTTAAAGAGAACAGTCTGACCAAATATCTGAATTTCACAGGAGTGTGTAAGGACATTCTCACTAAGGCAGGACCACACATCCAGTCTCAACTGACAGGGGGTACCGTAATTTTGTATAAAAATAATTATTTTGTTGATGGTGGCGATTTTATTTCACAATGTTGTCACATTAAAATTTGACAAACTATTTAAAACATTCTGAACCTGATTGCAGTTTTAATACACTATATATCTTTCTGCTTCTAAATATTTATTACAATTATAATACAGGAAGCCAACAATGGCAGCAGTGTAACACAGCATACCGTTTGTTAGCATATTATTTTATGTGTTTCCAGCTCAGGTCCAGAGTGGAGAGATCTTTAAGACTCAGCCAGGAGGCTTTCCCTGTAAGCAGATCATGCATGTGTGTGGACAGAGGAGTGCCAGTGTAATCGAGACTTTGGCAAAAGAAATAGTGGTTCACTGTGAACGTGATCACTACCAGTCAGTGGCCATACCTGCTATCTGTGCTGGTCAGTAGTTTTTAATTGAAAAAGAAATATTAAATTAAATTAAAACTTTTATGTTTTACTTTTAAATTATGTTATGTTTTTGCATGAATTATACATTTATTGCATCTGATATCTTGAGTACAATGCATTCTCTAGAGGTCCACAAGTATGTAGGCTGTCTTTTTGCGGAAGGGTGTTCACAAGTGACCAATATGTGCCCTTCATTTCATGCAAGATCCTATGCTTGTGATCATAGTATCCTAAGCACAGCCCGCCACAACCACGTCTTTGACTGTGATCAGTGTTTGCTTTAGCTGGGCTCTTGGCTCTTCTATTTTCATGTTGAATTTGAAGAGTTTGGTTCCAAAATGATATAAATAAGTATAAAAGACGTCTCTTGCACATATGTTTGGTCGAGGGGAGAGTGTTTCTATTTATGGGTACTTTTATTTTATTTTAAATAATTTCGATGATGTATAATAATATATTGAATTGATATAATGAATGATTTATATAAGAGTTATCTGAATATATAAGCTTGGGTATACTGTAAAATGTAAAAAAGCTGTATGGTCTTGACCGTCCAAAGATTACAATATTCAAAGAAATGCCTATTAGTTTAGTGCAAGTTTAGCATGAGAGCTTATTTAATTTATCTAATTAGAAATACAGATGAATGGACATTTTCATGTCATATCTGTTTTTAATTGTTAACTTTAAATGTTCGGCCTGTGCAGGAAAAGGATGTATGGACCCAAAGGAGGTGGCCAAGTCCGTTTTACAAGGAGTAAAGGATGGCATTCAAGGAGCTAATCTCCGATATCTCAAAACTGTTCGCATTGTTCTGCTGAAAATCAATGTTTTCCTGGCATTCAAAGAGATGGCACAGCACATCTTGGGCATCAATACACAGTTGTCAGGTGAAGATAAATCTGTACCGCGTTATAACCAGCAGTAACATTTCCATTAGATGAGTCTGACTGATTCATTATTTTGACCTTAATGTCAATGTTTGTACAGTATTTTCACAAGACACTCATTGTCAATATTACGCATACCTTTTTCAGTTCCTGCACCTCTTGTACCTACCCGTGTAACCACCAGAGTGCGAAGTTCAACCACTGGAGAGCGGCATGCAACCACCACTAGAGCAAGCCGATCCCTTTCTTTACCTATAAGAAACAACATTAATTCGCTTTTGTCTTTGCCTGTAGCATTGGCCAAGGCTGAATTTCTTGTCATTGGACATACTATTGATGATGTGTCTAATGCATGCACAGCACTGAAACGGGCATATGAGAACCAGTGTTCTTCTCAGTCTATCTCCTCTGAAGATATTAATTGTCTTAGTGCTGATGAGATGAACCAGCTTAACTCTACAGTGGAGTCACTGCACCTGCACATGCAAGAGAGCAGCTCTGGTGTCTATGAAGTGATGGGGCAGAAAGATGGAGTCAATGAGGTGGCAGGACTGATTCAGGGTGCACTGCGCAGACAGGTGAGAAACTGAACGAAATGTAACTAAATAACAACTGAAAACTTACAAAATGTGGGTCAAATTCGATGATTTAATAAGCTTTACTAAGATTTTACAGCCAGGAATGGGAAAAACATTGAAATATGACCACAAAAAAAAACGCCCCATGACGCTTTGCGTGAATGATGGATGAAACTTTTGGTTCAATGTACGCATTTCTGGCGTATTTCAATAGACAACTAGACCTGACAATGAGACAATGGACAAAGGTGAGTTTAAATAGAGTCCGGGATGATAGGCTGCAGGTGCTGGTGTAATCAGAAGGCGGTCAGTGAGATCGTGAGTATCTGGGAGAGAGTGCTGGTGCAGGGGGTGTGGCCGGCAGAGGCGCAGAGTTCGTTACAGTACCTCCCCTCCACGGTCCGCTCCAGCAGACCTCACTGGCTGACAAGGACAGCTGAGGGGGCGAGGACCTGGGCAATTAGGTTAGGGTGTGATTCGTGAAAGTCCCGGAGCAAAGAAGGGTCCAGAATGTCACTGTGAGCAACCCAGGACTGTTCCTCTGGCCCACACCCCTCCCAGTCCACCAGATATTCCAGACAGCCGCCTTGTCATCTCAAGTTCAGGATGGATTCTGCTGGTTGTTTTTGATAGGTGGAGAAAAAGGAGGGGTCAACCACTCTGTGGAGGGAACAGAATCAGGGTTAGTGTATGGTTTGAGGAGTGAAACATGGAATGAAGGCAGCGATTTCATCGTCCTCTGCCCACAGAATGGGATTCAGGAACATGGCTGGAGGGAGGATGTGACGAGAAAGGACATCTGCTTTAACATTCTTGGTTCCAGGTCGGTAGATGACTGAGAAATTAAACCGGGTGAAGAACAGTGCCCAACAAGCTTGGCGGGGGTTGAGGCGTTTTGCCTACCTCACGTACTCCAAATTTTGATGAACAGAAATTACAGTGAAAGGGAATATAGATCCCTCCAGCCAGTGCCGCCATTCATCTAGGGCTAGCTTGATAGCCAGGGGTTCCCAGTTTCCGATATTGTAATTACAGACGTGGCGGTCTTCCCTGCCGCTGCGACAGCACTTCACCCACTCCAGTGGTAGACGCATCTACTTTGACTATGAAGGGGAGTTCAGGGTTGGGGAGGCAGAGAGTGGGTGCAGAGCAGAAAGCTTCCTTGAGTTGTTGAAAGGTGATGAGGGCTTCGGGGCTACAGGACAAAGATTTGGACTACTTATTTATCATGGAGGTGAGGGGTGAGCAGATTGAGCTAAAGTTGGCAATGAAATGTCAATAGAAATTGACAAAACCTAGGAAACGTTGCAGTTCTCAGACAGTGGTGGGTTGTGGCCATTTCTTGACGGCGTTGTTGCTGAAGATGTAACCGAGGAAGTTTATGATGGGAAGATGGAACTGACTTTGGAGTCTTTGGAGATCTTGAGTGAAGTGAGTAACATGATCTGTGAGGTTGTGGGAATATATGAGGATGTCATATATGTATATGATGAGGAACTGATTATGTAAGTCTCTTAAGATCTAGTTCATGAAATTTGGAACTACAGCAGGGGCAATAACTAGCCTGAAGGGCATGGCTAAATATTCATAGTGTCCAGAAGGGGTTATGAATGCAGTTTTCCACTCGTCTCCAGGTTTGATGCAAATTAAATGGTAGGCACTGCGTAGATCCAGCTTTGTGAAGATGGTGGCATTCCTTAGCTGCTCTGAGGCGGATGGGACCAGGGGAAAGGGATAGGTGAACTTCTTAGTATGGGCATTTAAGGTCCCGTATTCGATGCCCAAACCTCCGTCCTTCTTGCCCACGAAGAAAAAACTGGAAGCGGCAGGGGAGATGGATGGTCGAATTAAGTTCTGCGCCAGCGCCTCCAAGATATATTCATTCATGGCCTTCTGTTCGGGGATGGAAAGTGGATAAATACATCACGGTGGCCCCAGGCAGTAGCTCGATGGCGCAGTCCCATTGCCGGTGAGGGAGAAGCTTGGTTGCCAGTTGTTTTGAAAATACGTCCTGAAACGCGCTGTACTCCTCAGGTATCTGGACTTTACATAATGTCTCTGGGCTTTCCACAGACGTAGATCTCACTGGTACCGTCTGGGGATCAGCAGACCTTTGACAGATGGGGGAAAGTCAACGATAGAGACAGGTTTCACTCCAGTGCAGAACTTCTCCAGACTTTTAGTAAATGTGAGGCTGGTGTTGTTGGAGCCAAGGACGTCCCAGGATGATGTCAACGTTGGAACCCTCCAGAACCGGAAGGAGATGTCCTTGGTGTGTGCCGGGCCAATTCTGAGAATTATTGTGGGGGAGTGGTAACAGATCCGGCCGCGACCCAACGGCTTTCCGAGTATGTTGTTTATTCTCAGGTTCTGATCGTTGCGTTTCCGAGGTAACCAGAGGGTGGTGAGCAGAGAGGGTGAGATGAAATTTCCCGCAGCACCAGAGTCGAATAGGGCTTTTGCTGAAATAGACATGATAGACAAAACACAACAGCAGGGGGTTGAATCGTACTACTCACCGAGGGTCGCTCCGGGCGCACAGGAAAGGTTGCGATCACATGTCCTGATTCCCCACAATATAAGCACAGTTTCTGGGCATTGTGACGAGCCTTTTCTTCCCAGGAGAGCCAATATTGGTTCACTTGCATGGGTTCTGGGTCTGGAGGGTGAGGGAGAGGGAGAGCAGTGGTGGACGGTTGCAGAGGAGATGGAGCGGAACGTACAGAGGTACAGGCAGCGATATGCTGAGAGATCTGAACAGTGCTTTGAATCAGGTTTTGCAGTCCAATTGGATCGTCATATATGGCTAGATGAGTCCGAACCGCTGTATCCAGGCCTTGGCGATAAACCACCAAAAGAGCTGATTCATTCCAGCCGCTGTTGGCAGAGAGTGTTCCGAACTGTAAGAATAAACAGAATATCTATAAGAATATCTATAAAGAATAAAAAAACACTTATACTTTATACACCATTGACAGGATTTTCTATCACTTAAAACATAACTCTAGTTATATTAAGTACGCTAGTATAAAAGTAATTAGTTGTATAGTTATGACACTTTTTACTCGGCCATCCAATCATAGCGCAGGTGCGGGACAAATATCGCATCAACCAATCGGCACATACCTGTACAACCATATGTCTGTGTACAATGTCTAAAACAATGTAGTAATTATTTTTTGGTATTTAAGTATTGATGTCTGTATCATATAATATCCATATACCACAATATTAACAGAAGCTAATCTTGTATCATAGAAAACAATGCACCTGAAAAAACACTCAATTGCCCACAGCCGACGTTTTATTGATTCTGTAAAAGATGTGTTTAAATGCCTCAGTGAAAAAATGAGGCACAGTGAAGGCTCATGACACAATACAAGTAACACTAACTATCAGAATCACAAAAGTAGAATAACTATCAAATTATGGTAAATTGCGGTAGATACACTAAACAAAATAGAGATACAGCCCACTAATGCAACCTATATAGCCTAATGACATGGTAAGATGCAAAACCTCTTTGCTTTCGTTTCTATTATTTTGTAGAATCCGTTTCACTCATCACAACCATCGAATTCCAGCAACAGGAAATAGAGTATTTTAATCACAGATTTTTTTTCTCTGGTAATATAATGTTGATAAACTATTCAACAAACCGAACACTTAATTTCGGGTTAAAATGTGTTGTTGTAACATGCGTTACAAAGATTGTAACGGGTATAATATTACCAAAATCATATTAGTAATGCACTACATTACTGCGTTACAACAAACACTAATGCATTACTGTAATATTGTTACTTTTGTAATGCGTTACTCCCAACACTGGTGGGGAACATTATAGAACTACAAGTACCATGAACATGACTACAAAATATACCAAAATCAAACACCTTATACTAATAAACAGGACTTTTCCCCATTTCTAAGCTAAGACAAATGGACCAGGAAAACCTTTATGGCCAAGTAACATGGTGCATTCTGGGACAACGGGGCCTTTGGCAGAAGTTATCCAAAGATATGAATTATAAGCTTGAAAAAAGGGATGTAAAAGATGGAATTATGGATGCACAAGGTGTGAAATGGACTGTGGATTTGAGAAATATGGTGGCCAAAGCAAGTGGGACAAGAAAGAAGACCAAACTTAAACGACTAGAGAACCATTCAGGTGAAGTGAACCTTTTAATAGTCTCTGGTGTAGTCTAGTGTTATTTACACCAGTGGTTTCAAACTGGTGGAGCTGAAGTGAATTCTGTGGTGACTTTTGCAGTTCCTTTTATTTAAAAATTCATTAATATGCTAACCTGTAGGGGTATATTTGTGCAAAAAAAAGCTTGAAAAAGTTTTATTTATTTATTTTATGAACACTATTTATAAAGTAACTGAAGATGTGTCATGTTATGTAAGAACTGAATAAGATGGACCAGTAAGTTATTCACAATGATATTTCACTAAATATAATATATAATATTTTGAGGCTATCCAAATCTCCTATCTTTCATTTCTGGCTATAGAAAATCACTGTCTAAATACTACTCGCACATTATTATCTATATGTTGGGACAAATTTGCTTCCAGAAGTGTCCCCAGTTGTGCATATGACATCCATTTTAGTATAAAAAGTTGATGTTATGATATTCTAAAAGTACACGTTTTATGTGAGGGTCTGGGTGACAGTTACTTTATAATAATTAACTGTACAGTATATTAAACTATATACATTTACAATGTATCACCATTTAGACAACACATTCAACAAGTGCTTTTTATAATTAAAGGGATAGTTCACCAAAAAATTTAAATTATGTCATTATTTATTCCAACTTATGTCATTTCAAACCTGTATGATTTTCTTTTTTATGCAGGACACAAAAGAAGATATTGTAAAGAATGTTGGTAACCAAAAACCTTTGGTTCCCATTTACATCTATTGTATGGACACGAAACCAATGCAAGTCAGAATATACCAACGATTTTCTGTTGACAACATTTTTCTAAATATCTTCTTTTGTGTTCTTCAGAAGAAATAAAGTCATTCAGGTTTGAAATGACGAAAGAAGGAGTAAATGATGACATAATTTTCATTTTTGGGTGAACTATCACACGCATTAACATCAGACTATTGTGTTAGCATGGACCATGACAAGTACACTGCTTTGATGAATAAAAATCTACTCACTTACTTAGCTTTGTTTGATGTTTTAGATTTTTCTTTGCCTATCTATTGGGACAACATGAATCCACATGAGCTCGTAAAGGTCGTTAACCTAGACCAATCATCTACAGAGTACCACAATGTAAAGGTGGACTTCAGGAAGACTGTCAAACAAACAGTTCTCAAGGTATCACCAATCGTTTTCGTTCTAACTTTTTTAGGTTTTACCATTTGGACTCATTTTTTTAAGTTGATCCAACTGTTCAATTTTTACAGTGTAGCAAGCAGGACTCTATTTTACAGATCGAATTATTGTTTATTCATCTTTATTTTAGACTAAATGTAAATTTTTCTATTTAAAGCGTTTTTAAGACATTGATCCATTAACTTGTGTTTGTTGCTGCAGTCTATCACACGCACACACCATAAAGAGCAAAACAGCATTTGATGTTTAAAATGGTCATTTGGATGGCAAGACTTTTTCACAGACAACTCATTATTACTTTACACTTTCAAATGTTAGTGCGCACAGACGTAAAGCGCAGCACCGCATCACGTCTACAACCCAACAGGTACCGTACATGTACATTCTGCATGTGCAAGCTCAAGTTCAAAGTCTACTTCACTTTTAACTATTTTATTCTGTTTTAGTTGAAAAAACATGTGGCTTTTGAATGTTTTTACTTTGGTAAATTCCGGCGTGTGACCTCAGTAGACGCAGACCACAGTAGTGACAGTGAGGAACACGGCCATGCTCAACAGAGCTCAGCGAAAGATAAATGGGCCGGTGCTGTGCTGATTCTGAAATTAAATTCTGGAATAGTTTTGCGTGTTGATTTTTTTATTCATTTGTTCTCGTCAGTGAATTTATCTTATTTAAAGTTACCGTTGAATAAATAGATTATTGTTTCTGTAAGCTTAATACTGCCGGTGACGTTTGAGTATACGTGAGCTGTAAAATCCGCAAATTTGTGTTCAATGGTTGAGATGGGGGGGGGGGGGCTGCTGGTTGAGTTGTTTGGGCGGGCTGGGATGTCTATGACACCTTCCTCAAAATTAGCCACAATACTTTGCTTTGGTTCTACTAAAAAAATAAGTAAATTATTATTTCAATAGATTGAACGTATCCAAAATGTGCATCTTCGGCGGTCATATGAGGGACGTATAAAAGAACAGGAGAACAGGAATGGTCCCGACGGTGCAGAAGAGAAGATACTTTATCACGGCACAACAGAGGAAGCCTCCAAAGCCATCATGAATACCAACTTTAACCGCAGATATGCTGGGCAAAATGGTAAATGCTGTTTTTAAAGGTTTATACTACATATGGACAGTAGGCAAGTCTTTTTGGGGAGGTAATTAAAGCAATGTTTATACCAAAATAAAAAAATTCTAAAAGATATTATTTGTTTGCTACATTTAAAGTCTTCTGAAGCCAAGCTTTGTGTAATTAACAGGCCAAAATTCTGAATTGTTTCTCACTGGTAATCTTCCAAATGCCATTTTATTCATGTTCAGGTGAAAAGAAGATGTGCTTGCACACATTGCTAACAGTTTGATAACGAACTGTATTTTGTTCTAAATGGATGTTCTGACAAAGCTTCAACAGAATGAAATACAATGAATGGGAATGTGTAATATTTTGTAAAAATATTATATTTTTATTTTAGATAAACAGTTTCTTTATTTCCTGATTAACTTTCATCCATTGAGTTTCTAGTTGCTTGCTTTGCCTTTGCATGACTAATCGGTTTACTCGTGAACCTTTTTTACATGCTTTTCAGGAACCGTGTATGGAGTGGGAACATATTTTGCTGTGAGTGCTAGTTACTCTGCCAACCCTCTGTACTCGATACCTAAATCAGATGGCACCCAACTCATGTTTGTGGCTCGTGTACTTACGGGTCGTTACGCTCAGGGTCAGGGCACCATGAAGGCACCTCCTGAAAACTTTGACAGCGTGGTAGACAACACACAGGACCCCACTATGTTTGTGGTGTTTCATGATTGCCAGGCCTACCCAGACTACCTCATCACTTTTAAATGAACTCCACCTCTGACTTTACCAACACCTTGTTTTCAGTTAAATGTTCTGCCTGGATAATATATCAGTACTGTATACATTTAAGTTAACCCCTTTGCAAATATTTCTGTACATCATACCTCATATTCTTTACACATTCTTTTTTGCGCTTTGCAAAAAATGTATACGTTTAGCAAACAAAGCATCAAAGTTAACCTATATTTTTAATTGCTAATGCTGATTTTTGAAGAGTTTCATATACCATTAATTAGAAAAAATGAAGACAAGCAGCCAATAAGAGGTCAGCATTGATGGTGAGACTTTAAAAAGGAAGATGATAAAAGAGACAACTTTTTTTAGTTTTTAGTCACAATACAATTCCTATAATACAGTTGGATCATAGGATCTTAATTTCTTAAAAGCAACCCGTGTGTGTGTGCGTGCGTGCGTGCGTGTGTAGGGTTAGGGAAGAAAAAAATATTCTTGAGTGTAGTAAATACTACCCATGCAAATCAGTTAACTTTTACTTAAATATATTAGGTAGCAAAGTAAACTATAGATCTGGTTAGAAGCATACATGTATTTCTAAATTTATTCTATTAGTCTATTTCATGTATCTCCTTTATTATATTATTCCATTTATTATTATTTCCAATATATATTTACTTAATCCCTTTTAAATTTTATGCATTTATTACATTTAATGTATCATATCTTCGCTTATCATATACAATATACAGTATATATATACAGTATTGATTCATTTATTCTGTCACTTTATTATTCACTTTTATGTATTTTATCGTGTTACATTTTGTCCTTATTTTTTATATTGTTTAATCTTCTGTTGAATGCTGTATTGTCTTTTATGCTGATATGAGTCTACAATGGTCTCAATCTCAAGGTTCATTATAATGAACAATGTTTTGTTACCGTAATCTTGCACGGTTTATAATACCTATTGAATCTGTTTCTAGTCAGACGAAGTTGGACAGAGCTAGACTGAGCATTGAAGCACAACTGAGATTATTCAATATACCATTTTCACTTCGTCTCCTGCGTGCTGTTCTTCTCTTCATCTCTGTATCTTCCTGGTGATTTGAAGTATTAACTCACAACAGAGTTGATATTTTCAAATTAATAAATTATGTACTATAATTTTGCAAGACATATCCATAGTTGGATCTATCAGTATGCAAAACATTGAAATAATGCTATATTCTTCCTAAAAAGTAAATTAAATAAACACATTTTAAAATACTTGTAATCAGACTACAGTTACTTTTTTTTGGATAATGTGATTACATACTATTCACAGAATGGCAGTAAGTTGTTTACAATTCAGTGATTCCCCTAAATGTAATTTTTTATTTCAAATATTTCTAAATTTATCTAAAATACCTGCCACGTTTACTGTATGTTTCGATTCTTCAAGTTTTTTTGCAAAATGAAGCGTGTGGGCTGTTACAAGACACCTATCCCATGTGATAAGACGAGATGAGACACAAGATGATTTTACCACTATTTTTAAGAAATCCTCAATGATTAAATGAAGAGTTTGGTTCCAAAATGAGATAACTCCGTTTAAAAAAATCAAAAATCACGTTTTTTTATTGTGCATTCCAATTAATATCAATCAAACTGCAGTTGGTTTGTTTTGATTTAAGCAACAATAATTTAAAAAATACAGCTAACTAACACAATAAAACATAATGAAAAACATGATTTTGAATAAAAAATAAAACGGAGTTATCTCATTTTGGAACCAAACTCTTCAACTATACATATACAGTATATATATATATATATTGTATATATATATATATATATATATGTATACTGTATAAATATATATGAAATAGTCTTTTTTCAACTGAAAATAACGAAAGGCAGGTGCATTTTGAAAATCAGCTTTAATAAATGTCATTTTATGTCTATTTTTATGAATTACAGTATAATATGATTTAAATGTGGCAGAGCATGCTCAATACTAATTTCACCATCACTAAACTCTGGAGAAGACTCAGGGGAAACTCTCGGGAAAACTCTGGAGCAGACTCAGGCGAAAATTCTGGAGCAGACTCAGAGGGAAAACTTTGGAGCGGATTTAGCTTGTGTGGCCATCTGGAGGCTACAAAAGGGGTCAAACACCAGCAGGAGTTGGTCAACCAGTGGGAGCTCCGGAGCAGGCTCTGGGGCAAACTCTGGAGAGGACTCTGGGGAAAACTCTGGGAGAGAGCAGCGGCATGACTTTGTGGAGGACTTCGCTCTGGTGTGTGTCATGATTCTGCCTCATCATGTCATCGCTTTCTTGGTCTTGTGGCAGGATCACGGCAGAACCTCTTGTTTGGTGTGGAGAGAAGCATATTATTGTCTGTTACGACATAATGTGCGTTCTCTCGGTCTCGTCTTTGGCCCCGCCCCTCTCGTTTCCTCGTTTAGCTTTCCATTAGTGTTTCATCCCCAAGCCTGTCCCTTGTTAAGAGAGACATCATCCAATTCCATCAAAACGAAACCGTTTAGTGAACGATCATCCCAGCTCACCTGTGGCCTGTATCACGAAGCTGGTTTGGGTTTTTACCCAAGTAAGTTGGCGTTCAGTTTGAGCATACTCTGAGTTTTCGGGCTCAAGTAGGTGGATTGGTTTTGAGCGGGTTTCGTCGCCATGGTAACTTAGGCTACACGGCTAACCTGTTCCGGAGCAGGTTTTATTCTGAGTTAGAGATCGCAAACCAAAACTGGACCAATCAGCTTTGAGAAAGAGACGTATATCTGACGCAGTGAAGCCACCCCCCTCGTATCTCTCGCTCCGAATTAAAGTGATAAGATGTTAGAGGGAAAATCTGTTGCTGCTAAGTGTTAATTTGTATTGCATATTTACATTTATTGATTAAAATTTAAAACACATTCATATAATTATTATATGAGTTGATAATTAATATTAATTAATTAATAATAAACATAGCATTTTAATTAATATAACTATATTTGTATAAAAAACAACTTTAATATATAAAACATTTTAAAGTAATGAAGTATACATATTATCTTTTGATCTTATTGTAAACCTATATCAATTTAAATTCAGTTGATTCTGCATTGATATAGTCAGTATAGCTGCCTTCTCAAACTTTCACTGCAGCCGTGTTTATTCCTGCCTTGTAAATGTGTTTCAATTCATGACATTTTTGCATAATGATCTCGTCATCTTCAACAGAAAAGTGAATTGCGCTGATACTCGCGAGAAGTCAATCAAACTGATGATGCTTTCCATGTTCCTTGTGATTGGCTGTTTGCTGCACGTGTCACACTTTCAGGTGCACGCACCTCAAAAACTCTGGATCAAACCGCAGTTGACAGAAAAAGTTTATGCCAAGCGTTGTGCTACAGCTGAACCTGGTCTAAACCAGGTTGGGTTTGTCTGGTTTTGTCAACTCAAAACTTACTCTGCAATTCAGTGTTTGTTCACCTTGCTTGATGATACAGGCCACTGGTGGCATAGTCCAAGAAGTCCTCCACGTACCTTTCCAGAGGAGGGCCATCTTGGCAGAGTTGGTACAGGTCGATGTGCTCTCGAGAGTATAAACCGTTATAATCCATAATAATGGGGTCTGGTCTTCTGTCAGGGCTGCCACAGACCACAGACGAAATTAATATACAAACAAAAGATAAGTTTAATAAACTTTAAAACGAGATTCACAACACTGATGCTAACAACGACGTTAACATAAAGACAAGACCAGACAACAATGGGGCAAAGAGAGTGAGTTCTTATAGTGTCCGGGTGATGAGGGGAATAGCTGTCATGTGCGGGGATAGCAGACTCGTGACATGTGTGGGAGCATGGAGGATGGTGGGAAATTGAATCCTTGGGGAAAATTGACCATGGGAAACACTGTGAGGCAGACAGGATCGTGAAACTTTTCACCTCGAAAATAATCTTGTCATGTTTTCGTTTTGTGAGATCTGGTGGCTTGAGATCTTGTCACACCCCTAAAAGACACCTTTTCATTTGTTAAAGGAAACTCATGGAAAAACTACACAGTGTTACTGTCAGTAAACACATAGCAATTATATCAGTGTTAGTATTTTGTCCGTCGTACTGTACTTTAAAAAGATGTTGAGGCTCTTGTTGGTGATAAAGAATGGAATATATTTTTCCCTCTTGGTATCTGTCAAAATTACCCTTCTTCAATATACTGTGTGTGACATCAAATAAGATTTAAGTCAAAAGTAATCTAAATGTAATCCATAAATAGTCCGATTACGTTACCAAAAATGTGTAATGTAAGTATTTCTGACTACAAATTTTGTCGTGCAATTCGTAATCAGTAACTTATTACAAGTGATCTGCCCAGCTCTTCTTGCATTGGTGATATGTCATAAAGGAAAGAGATACTGTACAGTACACTTTTGCATATTCCACAGACTTTTTTATTGGCATGAGAAGTCGGTAACGCTTTAGATTATGGCCCGCAACGTACTGCATAGTTAAACAGAATTTACAGTGTAACTAATTGTAACAATAATGTACGTCTACAGTACATATCTGTAGGTAAAGGGGAACAATATGCAAAGTTTGGGGAAGAAGTCAGAAAATTCAAAAAAACTTTTATACTTGAAGTATTTTAAAACTAAGGGAAACTATTTTAATATTACATGGTATGCATGACCTGCAGTTTGCTATACATCAGTCTTAGCGTGAACACACACTACATTTTTGTAATCGCAATGTACCCATAAATAAGCTACTTTGGATATTAATTAAGTACGAGGTTCTTATTTTATTATTATAGCAAACACGAAATAAGGGAAATTATGTGTTCAGTTTTCTGCAAGCAAAACATCAAGAATGAAGCATGCTGTCTGTCAACTGTAAATTTGACTTTTGAGTTTTGACTTTAGGATTAATTTGAATTTGATTGATTTTAGGATTGTTGGTCACAAATCATTTATTTTAATTATGAGTTATTATGAGTTTTAATGTGCAACGTACAAAATCAATGTTGATATTTTAAGTTAATATGGCATGCAGTTCACCCATAAATATATTTTTTTTATTTTCCCAACTCTTACCCCTTTATTCCCCAAATTTTACATATTGTTCCCCTTTACCTACAGATATGTACTGTAGAGGTACATTATTGTTACAATTACTTACGCTGTAAATCCTGTTTAATTATGCGGCACATTGCGGGCCGTAATCTAAAGCGTAACCGATAAGTCTATTCTAAAACAGCAGAAAACTCTGCTCTTCGTTATCATTGGGCATTCAAACAGTCTTGTGTTTTTCTTAAAGGTTTTATTTAAAATACACAAAAACGCACACATGTAAAATCTGTGTAAAGCATGCGCAATCCTCACCTGTTGAAGAGCATCCCCAGCGGGCACCTTGATGTTAAAAGGACGTAAAATTGAAGTAAAAAAAAAACAGGTAAAAATGCAAATCAAACTGACGTCAAGATCTTGACATCAAACTTTTGCATAAAAGAAATTGGTTTCAACAAATCACCATTATTGTGATCAGTGTTTGCTTTAATTTGGCTCTTGACTCGTGTCTTTTAAATTTACGTTTTTTGGTCATCTATGTGTTTTAAAATGTGTTTGTTGTGCTAACCAATGTAGTGTTTGTTTGATTTTAAGCACTTTGAAATTGGCAAAATAATTTTGATTGTGTTGTGTCATTGTTATTTGAATTAGTTTGATTATTGTCACCATTGTTGAGGGTTGTATGATGAGTGTTGACGTCTAAGTGTGTCCGTAATAGATTCTGATTGTTTATCTAAATTTTTACATTTGGCAACCAGGGCCCTTATGCATAAAACTTCTAAAAAATGCTCTTAAGAGTAGTCTTAAACTTTGACTTAAGTGACAAAAAATTCTTAGTAAAAAGTAGGACTTTCTAAGAGAAGGAGACTTTTATAAAGAAGTTAAAAGCAACTTTCAGTAATGTTTAAGACTGATTCTTAAGTTCTGACTTAAGTGTTGTAAACTAAGGACTACAATGATTTAATCACAAAATGGCATCGAACCCAGGTCGCCGTGAGTGCACTGGCGCTATGTGTCGGCGCATATCCATAACTTATTTTGGTAAAATAAACCCAAAGTACATAAAAATAAGTGTTGAAAACTGTCTGCCTACCTTCCCCTGATTTACAACAGCAAGCTGATTTGGCATATAAAAGTGATATATTGAGCTGTACGATTTTGTGGGAAATTTTACATCGGTTGACTTCATGAAGATAAATACATAAAGTAACCTGCCATTTCATTTTTCAAACAGAGATGGCGACAGAGATAAGTAAAAGTAAAACATTTCTGTTTCAAAAATGTATTTTTCATTATGCGCAAAATATTACAAATATGTAACCACTTTGGCTTGGTTTCATACACTTTTAATTGAGTTTTAACAGTTAATTTAAATAATTAAGCTGCTGAATCACATCCTAATACATTCACAGCTGTAGGCTACAGAAAGAAAAGACCAAAGCTGCAAAAAATGGATTTAACATTTTTGTATATATTATTTCATTAACTCCCTGTCATCATATCATTCCAACACATTGTTTCTTTGTTGTAAAGTCCATGGTTTGTACCTCTGTACTGCTTGTTACTCTTCACTAGGTTAGGAGACCTCTTCAGCTCTCTTATAATTTAGGAGCTGATACCTATAGTCTTAACACTTATGAACCTTTATAAATCACTCTTATTCTTAAGTGTGAATTCACAAAACATCTTAAGGCTAAAAGTAGCTCCTAACTTGCTGATTTAGGAGAAACTTTTAAAAATAATGGGTGTGTCGGTGCTAATTTTAGGACTCTTTGCTCAGAGTATTTCAAAAATTGTTTTAGCACCTGTGAGACGTTAGGGCTAGCAAAGAGGACTCCTAAATCACTAAGACCAACTCACAACAATCCTAAAATGGCTGTAACACCGGCAGTCTACCTTGAAAAATAAACATTTTAGAAAGATTTAATGACAATGAGCTTAACCATAAAGACTACTAATATCTGCTAACTGTTTATGAGACAGGCAATATGCTTACAATTAGCTGAACATATACTTTATATGAACATATACATATGATATATAACATATAAATATGTATCATAACACTGTGTAGGAATAATGAAAATGAACTGCATGAGACATTTTTTTAAAATGGTCTCTTTTTACAGAAAACCCTCTTAGTTTTAACAACTTGACAATAATTTGACAGCCATTCTGTTTCTACTCTAAAGTGTTACATTGGTAAAATACACGGTGATGTTCTTGAGTGACAGCTTTTGTATGATATCAGAGTCAGCGCCACTAGGGGGCATGGCCCGGCCACTTCAGTCACTGTGCCCCCTCACTTTTTAAAATGATAAAAGACGAAATCATTAAAAAACATTTGGAGAATGAATTTGGTTTATATTTATTAATGAAACAACAAGAGCAGAGGGTAAAAAATAATTTATTTATTCGTATTTATATGTATTTTTTATATATATATGCGTCTAAATTAGTAATCTTCATTTATTAACTTCCGCTGAATTTATGTAGGCAATGATCGGTGTATTTCCAGTTCTTTTTGTCAAAACGTCATACAACATTTGCTCTCCTCCAAGTTGATATAAAAAATAGCCTTTCAGTTTCAGTGTCTTTCATACAGTGTCTTTCATGTCTTTTCGTTCAGTTCAATTTATTAGCTTTGAAAAAGCTATGCGAAATATGAAATGCTGTCTTCGAAATGGACATTTAGAATTGTTCAGCTTCAAAACGGCAGTGCACTGGATGAAACGCTTTGTGTCTACAACTCGCAGCTAGGTATTGCGCACCCATAGGCAGGATTTAACTAGATTTTTTATTGTATTATAGTTAAAAATGTCTGGCTCTCAATGAAAAAGGCAGTACGCGGCTGATGTGTGCGGACATGGATTTCTTCGCGCACTTGTTATGTGCGAATGTGCCGCTTTTACAAGTGTGATTTGGTCACGTTGCATATAGATCTGGGCCTGTATTCATGAAAAATCTTTGCGCAAAGAGTTGCTCCTAGTGACAAAATTCTAAGAAAATTCTTAGAAATATGGGCGTTTCCCCTTAAAATTACAGAAAAGATCCTAGTAAAGAAAAAATAAAGTCATAAAGCATCTCAACCCTTAAAAGAGCTATAAGATCCAAAATTTTAGGAGTAGCGAGGAGGACTTTTAAGAGACTTAAGAGTTTCTTTAGCAGCAGAGAAAATGGACGAAACATGAAAAGTGAGAAGAAATGTGTTGCAATGCATGACAATTTCCATTTTACTTTAAAGGTTTGTCAGATTTTTTAAATTGTTTTGTGTGTGTTCAACTTTGATTTTCTTGTATAGCTGCTTTGATGCAATGCAAATTGTAAACGCGCTATAACATTAAATTACACTGAATTGAATGACAGTAATGTAATTACAGTTGTGTAATAAGACACAACACATTAGATGTTTGTGACCGATCCTATAAGAGACACGCTAACATCTCCCAGACAGCGCAGAAATGCCATAGCACCAGAAATAGAAGAAATCACCACATTAACATATTTAGCAACTGGAGAAATGCAGCTATGCAGCAGAAATGATTCGGTTCTGTCACAACCTTCTATAGTGATCACACAAACAATTACAGCACTTACAGAAACTTACTGTGTCACTGTTCATTTTCTATCAGATATGTTGACATTAACAGCATGGTAAATAAAAAATAAAGAATATATGTGTGTGTGCGTGTGCGTGTGCGTGAGTATGGTAAAACAGAAACAAATTACATGTGCAATTTCAAACTAATGACCCTATATTTAAAAGCGCTCTTTTTTCCTTCTTGGCCAACCAACCAATCACAGTCTTCAAAAGACATAGCAACGGGGTCAGCCCCGCCTCCTCACTAAGATAAAAGTTTTTGTCTTTTCTTTGCTCAGAGTTTCTCTCAGATTGGTCCTGAATCACTTTTAAACTAAGACTCCTACGTAGAAGTTTTTAAGCTAAATTAAGAGCTTTCTTAGAGGATTCTTAGAAGCTTTAAGAATACGGGCCCAGGTTTTCCGTGATTATCTCTGATAAAAAAGTAAATTGGTAAAACTTAAACTTGAGAAGAAAACTGGGGCATGGCGGAGTGCCACTTCTTAACACCAGAAGAGCCGCACACTGAAACAGAACAGAGCGAGACCTCAGCCTGTGCCGTGTCTCAACCACGAATTGTCCAGGGCAAAATTTAGGCTATAATCTGAACCACATCGACAAAATAAACAGGTAGGATGATTTTACAATGCAAAATACCCTGTCAATAGTCCTACCAGTTTAAAATGAAGACATTAAAGTCATTTACGTCGTAAATACTCTGTCAGATTATCCTACCAACATAAAAGAAACATGATTCATTTACAGCGCAATACCCAATAATTGTACTACAGTACTAAATAAATATGTAGACCTAGAATGATTTAACAACGAAAATACACAATCAGATTCCCGTAGCAGTATAAAATAAACAAGTAGGATGATTTTATAGCACAAGAAAATGACGTAACATTGATGTGCGCATGCCTGGTAGGATAATCTGACGGGTAGAATGAAATTTCGGGACACCAGCCCATTCTAAACCCCTAAACCCTGGTCCCCCCACTAAACATAGCAGCCCCCTCACTTTGTGCACCCTGGCGCCGACTCTGTATGATATAAATATGAAATTGAGAATTTTTTGTATGATTTTCATAGGGGGGATGGGCTTTGGGAAGATGAATTCAGACCTCATTATGTTCTTTTAACTAACATAAATGCAAAATTGATGGGACTAGGAAGAAAGTTGAGGTTCTAAGCTTTCAAAAAATACTATACATGTCCAGTTTTAGCTCCACAACTTATATAATTTATTCTATTAATTCTATTATATTAAATTATATTATATTATATTATTTTTTTCAATATGTCATAAGGGTGAGTAAATAATTTATATTATTTATATAATTTTTATTTATGTTTGAACTTATTCTATTCCTATGACCTGATGCATGTATGAAGATTAAAATATTGTGTTGATTGTTTCGCAACTTGTTTTTCAGACAATGTCTGGTTATGTGAGAAAGTGAGTGTGAACAAGATTAGGTCTACTCTTTTGTCCGCCATCACATGCTTTAACACCAACACCAAACTAAAGTCTGATGAGAAAAGTTGAGTCATCCAAGTCTTTTAACAACATTGTGCAAGTTAAAACACGCTAGAGTTTCTTTGTCATTCATTCTTAATTTACCCTGCATGGCCAGCTCTCTCTTAGCCTCCACTGTTGATTTGTTGAAATGTTGATCACTTTTGCACTCGCTATTAATGTTGAATTTTTTTGAAATTTCATCAAACAACCATTATTGTGATCCGTGTTTGATTTAGTTGGGATCTTGACTTTTGAGTTTTAATGTTAAGTTTTCTTTAATTGTCCATGTGTGTTCAAATATGTTGTAGCAGAGACAACTAAAATCCAGTGGGATCAGAAAATGACAGTTATTTCATCACAATGAAATTCTTTAATTTACTTTCTGAGTGTATAATGTTAATTATACCATGGTCTTTTTGAATGCTCAATTCAGATTGATTGGAAGGTATGTATTAAAACCCTCTAACGCACAGGTAGCTCCAGTAAGTTTGATTACATTTGAAATTTAACTGACAAAATCACTGTAATATTCACCTGTTTGCACTAAAATTTCACTGTAAACAAATAAAAGATTTAACTTTGCAAATGACCGTGGTATAAATGGGATAATCCACAGGACTCCGCTTCGGGTGGTTCTTGGCCTGCATTAAAACCCTTAAACGCACAGCTAGCTGTGGATTATCCCTTACTAATATGTGAATGTGGAGTTACAGCACAGTTTAAAGTGATTAAAGCAGCGTTATGGACAACTAATGGAACAAATGATTTTCACAAAGCTGTTACGTGTCTGAATCAGTTAGACATCAAGAATCAGTGTATAAATCTCAACAATGGCGACAATCAACAAAATAAAGCTTCATGCTGCAATGCATGCTGGGTAACATCATAGTACAAACTCATTTATGATTCCCAGCACGCATTGCAGTTTATCTGAATTAAATCATTGTCACCATTGTTGAGGTTTGTATGATGAATATTGATGTCTAAGTGTGTCAGTAAATCTTTCTGGGGTTTTTTGTAACAGTATTATTACATTTGTAAACCAGTATATTCATATCAATCATGAACGATCAGTTTCATTACCATTTAGTGTAGATTCCCATCTTTGTTTCAGCTTGACACACGTCACAAAAACTTAACTTTAAACATTCTCATTCCTCTTTATTATTAATGCTCAAGGATTATAATCGAAACAATACTGTAAAACCTTAATGTGGAAAGAGATTCAATTTAACCCAAGCCAGGGATCAAGAGCCCAACTAAAGCAAACACAGATCACAATAATGGTGTTTTTTTAAGTTTCAACATTTTTTCAACATTAATTGTGGGTGCAGAAGAGATATTGACAATTTTAACATTAATTTTTTACATAAATTTGAGCATTGAATTAGAACCTTGGGAAATTTTAATTAAATTGTCTTTAACAAAATTATTTTTTTGTCATTTGTTTAAATGCAAAAAGCTATAGTTGGGTTAAATAGTAAATAGAAGTTAAATATTAGATTATTCCAAATTGAAAAAATGTAACAAAGTAAAAAATGGCATATGGTCTTCTTAATAAATCCTATTTTTTCCCTTTTCCTTAGGTAAAATAAACATTTGGATTATTATAAAGTTAAAATTTAAAGTTTGAACCAAAGCAAAAATATAACAAAAAAGGTCCAAAGTTGAAGTAATTTTTTTAAGTTGATCCAAAGTTTCCAAGTGTTTCATTTTTTTTCAGTGTACAATCTGTTGTACAATTTTTTATGTTAACTTAAAGTTTGGTCAAACATGCAAAAACATGCTTCTGTTCAATATAAATGACATACTGCATTTGCATTTTATTTACAACACATACACACAGAGCCATTTAAATAGTGTTTTCAAAAAGGTAGATATAGCAGTATTTACAGAGTGTATTATTACATTGAGCTATACAATTTTTATCTATATTATAATGTATCTACATTATATTGAGATAATACTGAGCTAATGAAATGTTAAATGGATGAATGAAGAATGTAAAGCCCACGCACACACATTTTTATCTTCAATGTTTCTTAGGAATATATTGCTCACTTATGACATCATCATAATGACATAGACTATTGCATTGTTGCATGTCTAACTTCTGTTGAAATGTGAGCCTATTAAATAACAGTTTTGTTACGCACGTTCATAATCATTTCTACCAGCAGTTATGTTACACAATAGACCTTTGTCTTAAGAATTTCCCTGCAGCAATATGGAAGTAATGATTCATTGAAGTGCTTGGCCTATATTTAAACCGAGTAAAAACGAGGATGCATACAAGCACGTATGTGAGAAAAAATATTTCAATACCATATCAATACCTTCTATGGTGGTTTTTCTAGACATATTATTGACTTTTCTTATATTCTAAATATATTACTGAGTTTTCTTATATAAAAGAATACATTTAAAGGTAGTTATAGAGTTCATGTACTTCTCTGATCTTAACAAGGGCTATGGGCCTCATGTATGAGTTTGGACACTTGAACACCTGCGTGCACACCAAATATCTTCTCACACTACACTGTAAAAATTGAACAGTTGGATCAACTTAAAAAAATGAGTACAAATGGTAAAACCTAAAAATGTTAAGTTGGACCAATTTAAATTTCCCAGGTAAAAAACTGTAAAAAATGATCAGTTGGATCAACTTAAAAAATTACTTCAATTGGTAACACTTAGAAAAATTAGTAGAAGATGATGTCAGGTAAAACATGATTGGTTTGAACTGTGATAACAACTTGAGAACAATGTATAAAAGATGGAGTCAGACATGTATTCGTTGGACATCATTGGACATCATCAGATGAACTCTGTATGTCTCTCTTTGATTGCTCGAGCAAATAAAGATTGAAACCTCTTGAAACCTGGCTCTCTGGACTTCGTGAATTCTTTCTACATTGGCTGATCGACTTATATCCACGACACGTCTAACAAAGACTTCTTGGCAGTGTAAAGCCAAAGGAATTTGATGTGGAAAAACTAAAATCACTTTATAAGATGTATATGTTGTGCAGTAGCATAGGTGTATTAAGACCTCATGGTGACCTTGAGCAACAGCCCCAGATGTGCTCTCATCCACCCACCTACCCGCAAGTATCCACTTATTCATTTCTAACATCTTATAAGAATGAAACTTTTTTTAGCAATTTACAGTATACTATTGTATTACAGTATACTAACATGACACATTTGTAGAATAGAACACAAAAACAACTCTTTTATCGCGTATCTTTTAACAATGTCTGTAGTTAATGGGCACCTGCTTATATTGTAATGTTACATTGCTTGTTTTGAAGTAGGCCTACTGAACAAATTCACTAACAAAAATATTTATAACAGGTGTAACTGTTGTGTGTACCACAAACTGGGGGTAAAGACACAGCTGTCAGTTCACGTGACCGTTTTACAATGTACAGATATTACAGGACTTCACGACATTGGGACTTTAATTTACCAACGTGGCATTCACCAGATTACAATGTATAGTCAACTCAACTCAACTTTATTTACATAGCGCTTTTTACAATTTTCTTTGTTACAAAGCAGCTGTACATGAGACATATTGACTATAAGCAAAACATTTAAAGTTATACCTGTAAAAACAATAAAAAGGTGAAACACAGAAGACAGACACATCCAAATACAAAACACTCCACACACACACAACACTCCACACACACAATATGCACATGTACTAACACACACAGACACGCACACACACGGACAGTGAAAAGCACACATTTAAGATAAAGGAGAGAGAAACACAGGTCAAATATTAAACAGACTATAAATTCCTATATGCAATATTATTTAAGTAAAACTTTAAAATTCTAATTCTAAAGCAGCCCCCCCGGCCAGGCAAATAGTGCAAAACAGTATGCAAACGGTGCCGAGGACCCAAAGCTCCAATCTCCAATATGGAACATAAACTTTAATAATAAACACACAAAACAAAAAACCCACAATGAGGTAAAACGCAAACTAAACCATACAAACTTCAAAAATAAGACTTCCCACGAGGGGGCAAAAAACAAGGGAACAGGATAACTAAACTTACACGCACACAACCAAAGACGGAACTAGGGAGACACGGCATCAAGACAAGGTAATCCAAATGGTAAGTATCAGCAAACATAAGACAAGGTCACAAGCAACGAATCAAATGGTACAAAACGAACGAGCACAGGACAGCAGACACAAGGGCATTAAATAAGGGAACTAACAAAGAAGATAACAATGGGCAGGTGTGGGTAATGAGACACAGGCAGGAAGCTAAACGAGGAAACGAGAGGGGCGGGGCCAAAGACGAGACCGGAGAGAACGCACATTATATCATGGCCGACATTTCTCTCCACACAAAACAAGAGGCTCTGCCATGATTCTGCCACAAGACCAAGAAAGACATGACATGATGAGGCAGAATCATGACAGTGTCAAGTTGCCGCGTCCTTCTTTATCCAGCCCTATCATCTCAGCTCTTGTCAGGTCACCGCTTCCTATTCTTCGCTCTACCATCAGGTCTGGGCATCCTGCTTGCTGTGGTAACCTTGGAACAATGAGACAAGACTAGCTGAGAGTAGAGTACTGTTCCGCACTCTTTATGCAACAAGTACATCAATTGTTGTTGGAAGTGTTCCTGGTTCCGGTTGATCTAACTAATGCAGCCTAAACCCTCAGAGGTTTTATATTATGGAAGTGTAGTGTATGCAAGTTTAAAAAGATGCGTCTTTAGTCTAGATTTAAACTGACAGTGTGTCTGCCTCCCGGACAGTGCAGGGAAGACAATTCTAAAGTTTAGGCGCTAGATAGGAAAAGGATCTACCACCTGCACTTGATTTTGAAATTCTAGGTATTACCAACTGACAGGATGCCTGAGAGCGTAATGCACTTGAAGGGCTGTAATACAAGAGGAGTTCACACAAGTACTGAGGAGCGAAACCATGTAGGGTTTTATAGGTAATAAGCAAGATTGTAAAGTTAACGCGATGCTTTATAGGTAACCAGTGCTAGGTTGACAGAACTGGGGTAATATGTTCATCCTTTTTTGTACGTGTTAGAACTCGAGCTGCCGCGTTTTGGACCAGAGTTTTTGTAATAAGCCTGCAGGGCAACCACCTAACAGTGCATTACAGTAATCTAGTCTTGATGTCATGAATGCATGAATTAACTTCTCTGCATCTGACATTGACAGCATATGACGTAGTTTAGATATATTCTTAAAATGGAAAAATGCCATTTTACAGGTGTTGGCAACTTGGCTCTCAAATAACAGATTACTATTGAATAGAATGCCAAGATTCTTAGCTGACGACGAGGGTTTTATGGAACATCCGTCAATAGTTAAGCAGTATTCTTGGTTGTTATATATGGCGGTTTTCGGTCCAATAAGTAACACTTCTGTTTTGTCCGAGTTCAGTAATAAAAAGTTGTTACTCATCCAGTTTTTTATATCGACTACGCATTCTATTATTCGATGGAACTGCTGTGTTTCATGAGGCTTCGAGGAAATATAAAGTTGAGTATCATCAGCATAACAGTGAAAGCTAACTTCATGTCACTTTATTATATCTCCTAGAGGTAGCATGTATAATGCGAAGAGCAGAGGCCCTAAGACTGAGCCCTGTGGTACACCGTACTGGACTTGCAATTTGCGTGACACCTCATTGTTTATTGCTACAAATTGAAAACGGTCGGATAAATACGATTTAAACCTTTTCAAAGTTATTCCCTTAATGCCAACGTAATTTTCGAGTCTATGTAGGAGTGTGCTGTGGTCAATAGTGTCGAATGCAGCACTAAGTTCTAGCAGCACCAATAACGAGATACAACCTCGGTCAGACGCCAATAGCAGATCAATTGTAACTCTGATCAAAGCAGTCTCTGTACTGTGACATGCTCTAAATCCAGACTGGAATTCTTCATTGATGTCATTCCTTTGGAGGAAGGAGCATAACTGAGTTGAAACTACTTTTTCCAGAACTTTAGATATGAAAGATAGATTTGATATAGGCCTGTAGTTCCCTAGTTCTCTAGGGTTGAGTTGGGTTTTTTTGACAAGGGGCCTTATAACAGCCAACTTATATGCTTTAGGCACATGTCCTAATGTCAGAGATGAGTTAATAATACTAAGAAGAGGATCCATCGAACATCGCAGATCGCACAAATAGAAAAAACATCAAAGCATGTGTGTTTTTGGTTTTCATTAAAATCCATACTTGTCAAACAAAGAAGTTATCACCTTGCAAATAGGTACACTTACCCATAAACTGTGCATTTTAATTTGTGGTAAATTATCTTAGAAGTAGCCTAAAATCTCATGAAAGTTTTTTACACCAAAGCACCCGTTAACCTTGTAATTTCAAACAATTAAAAGATCATGCAATTAGGCTAGAAAGGAAAATACTTTATTAATGTAATAAAAATAAGAAGTCGCATCGTAATCTATTTTTACATCTGTTAAACTAAACAAAAAAAAACTAATCTTTATATTTGTCATTATTCCTTTTCAGGAATAATCAAAAGGGTAAAGCGTACACAGACTTTCACCCTATCTCAAAACTTGCGTTCACGATCTGAGACCTGTCGTGGGATTTGATTGTAGGAACCGCTCACGTCCATATTGACAAATGCCAAGTTTCACGTGGAAACGATGTTGTTCTTGTTACAGACTCCTAAACGATCACATAAGTACTGTGCCACTAATGCGTCACATAAGTACTGTGCCCATATAGTTAATTCCCCTATGTGAAGTAGGGTGTGAAGGGTTTTGTGAAACTGTGTGTCCTAGGCATACAATATGTGGGGGTTCCATGTTTATTGGGCAAAGGGTATTCACTTGTAACTTATGCCCCTCACTTCTGAAATGATGGTTACGCCCCCTGAAACCGACCTCAAAGAAGAATTGTTAAATGTTGTAATACAGTAAGGATGCAGTCACACTAGACATTTATTTTTGTTTGATGTTAATTCATGACAATGTACAACGTGGGAGACTGGAATAAATAACACAGATGCCTCTTTAGTCAAACTATTAATATATAAACTATTTATATATATTTTTTATAATATAGTTTATTTGGCTATTACTATGTAAACTATAGTATTTATATTTGTCTTCTTTAGAATATAGTTTGTTTGGCTGTAAGTTTAATGGAGAAATGTTTTCATTCTAAATTAAATAATACTGATTTGAATTTGTTTGGATACTTTTAGAAACAATTTTAAATTGTCCACTATATTTGACCATTTTCAACTATATTTTCAACTATATTGTGTATTGGAGAAAATCATTCGTTTCATAAAGTAATTTTTTGCACTCCACTTTTCTGTTTTACCTCAGTTAGGTAATATTTCAATTTTATATTTTAATTCTGAAAATGTTTTGAATAAAAGGTGGAGGATGAATTACGCAGATTTATTTTAACAGCCTTCTTTGCTCATATTTAAAAAGGGTGACAATCATTTTGTAGTTCCAAAATCCAGAAGTTTAACGCAAGCAACTTGCAGTTGTATCAGACAGTGTTGGTGATGAAGCAGCAAAAGTTACAGATACCAACTATGATGAAATAAGACATTTCACATACCACCTACTCACTGCCATTGAAAAAAAACATGCATACCACAATAAAAGTGAAAAGAGTGGCTTCCGGCTTATGAAGAGCTTGGAGATTCTGTGGAAAATAAGATTACTGAGAAATCTCTATTGCGCAAGAACTCTTGTGGGAAGTTCTTTAAAAGGGAGAGTGCAGGCCATTGCTAGATTCACACACTACTGATAACAGTGGATGAGTGATACGAAAGACACTAGCATTGCTCTGCATAACATTGATTCAATATGAATACGTTCACTGTAGCAGCCGTGACTTTTCTGATCTGCATGGCACTGCTGTCCACATCAGAAGGTAAGCAGACCAAGGTTTATAACTTCTTATGCTTAGATTTCTTTAATGTTTTGCTGTCTGTAAATGGGAATTTCTTAAATATTAACATTTCAATTGCACTAATATTTTCCTCTTTCTTCTCACTGCACTTTCAGGTAGACCACCACTTCGATGCCAGTGTGTTGGATCATATTTAGGAAAACCCATTTCTATCGACAAAGTAGATTCAATAAAGACATTTGCTGCTGGTCCGCATTGCAAATATGTGGAGATCATGTGAGTATAAAACTAACCCAAGCGTATTTTATGAGTTATTAGACATATTTCTGAAGCTTTTATAGCTGTGCACATTAGACATTCTTTAAGTTAGCTTGTAATGTCAGGCTGTTTATTTTGAAATGCATGTTTGTTTTCTACAGAGCCATAGTGAAGCATAAAAATAACAAAAGCTCAAAAACCTGTCTGAATCCCAGTCATGCCTGGGTGAAATCTCTTATTGAAGAGTAAGTTGCTTCAAATTCAACTAAACTAATATCACAGATTTTTCTAATTCATTAAAATGATTTTAAATCATTTAGTCTTAAACTCACTTTATTTTCCTCTACGTTTGCAGATGGAACAAGAAATCAAACAGTATCAAAAGGCAGCAAGAATCGAAAAACATCTTAGTTGCTCACTAAAGAACACAAAGACGACTCTGACTATATAAGACCGCAGCTGATGTTTGTTTGAAGGAATTTATTAAATGTATTTGACACCCTAACAGTACAAATGTTTAGGGTCACTTATTCATCCCTCTTATTCATCAAAATTATAAAACAACAAATGCGATTATGGGAATTATGTTGACAAAAATATATAATGAATTAAAACGTATATTTAACATCGTCAGTGTAGTCACCCTGAGATGCTTCTTAAGCACTAGCGAAGGAGTTCACATCTATTATGGGCTCTTTTGGGCAGTTTTTCTCGATCGGAATGTTTTATAGGATCATGAAAAATATTTATGTCAACTGACCCTAAACATTTGAACGGTGTGATCAAGTTTGTTTTTTATTTATTTATTTGTAATGATGGATGATAACTAACATAAAATATTAAATATAATATTATTTTTCTACCAAATGTTCAACAAAATAAAATGTGATTTTTATGAATGAATGAGGCATTTGTATAGCGATTTATTGTGTATTTATGTACACTTAAAGCGCTTTACAATCATAGGAGGGGGGTCTCTCCTCAACCAACCACCACCAGTGTGCAGCATCCTCTTGGAAGATGCGACGGCAGCCACAGTACAACTGCGCCAGTGCGCTCACCACATACCAGCTATGGGTGGAGAGGAGAGAGATATAGAGCTGATTCAGAGGATGGGAATTATTAGGAGGCCATGATTGACAAGGGCCAGTGGAGGGGATCTGTCCAGGACACCGGGTTTACACCCCTACTCTTTATGAGAAGTGCCATGGGATCTTTAATGACCACAGGGAGTCAGGATCTCGGTTTAACGTCTCATCCGCAGGACAGTGCTTTTTATAGTATACAGTAGTGTCACCATCACTATCCTGGGGCATTAGGACCCATACAAACCACAGGGTGAGCACCCCCTGCTTTATTACTGTGAATCTATCATATATGGAATTTTAAGAGAGCAGTTTACCTATCTGTCATTTTGTTAACATTTTTTGTATTTAAGTTTTATACTTAATAAATACATTACAACTAAATACATTTATAGTCTGTTTTACTTGTCATGCTTTTGTTGATTGTCTCCCTGTGTAACATTGCCCAACATATTGTAGATTATTGTAAATATGAATCTATTTAAATAATAATAATATCAAATTACAATACAAATAGTTCCAAAGCTGTTTTCCAGTGAACAGTGCCTTAAAACATCAGTACACGAAACAATTAGACAGCTATTCCAATCACTGATGGGGACGCATGTGTAATATATGTGTTACAGTATAAGACTTAACTGGATAGTTCACCCACACTGTAAAACTTTGATGTCAATTTACGGTGAAATTCTACAGTATTCTGCTGTATTAATGACATACGGGTCATACTGTAAACTGCAATGCGATACTGGTGGAACTTTTTTACACAGCATTTTGAGGAATGCTGTTATTCACTCTTGAGATACTGTGATGTCATACACTGATTGGTGGTTGTAACCCTGTATTTAGTAGAACACATCAAATAAATCATGTGATTTCATGTGAATTCAGATAGTGAGTCATTCATGAGAATTATCTGCTGTTAACAAGCACAATCGCTAAAGAAAACACGATCAATAAGAAGTCACCATAATAGTGTTTCCGTTAGTTGGGCTCTTACCCTTGATTTATTACGCTCAGTTTTTAGTTAGCTGTAGTGGTGTGTTTCTGAAGCACGTTTATAATAGCTAAGAAGAAACATCAAATAATGATGTCCTTCTTGCGGAATTGTGAATACGTCTACAAATTTTGTTTGAGTGATAATGTGTCATGTTATTTCTTAGACTAAAATTCCCCAATTTACATCTCTATTATAACAGCGTTTTAAGGAAGCAGAAATGAAAGATTTTGTAGTTGAATCTTCCAGACATCAAGAATTGGTTTATGAATCTCAACAATGGTGGCAAAAGTAAAGTTGAGTTGTATCTTTTCTTCCTGCCGCAATGCATGCTGGGAGTCATGGATGAGTTCTGTTCTATGCTGTTACCCACAATGCATTGCAGCTCGAAGCTTTCTTTTGTTGAGTGTCACCACTGTTGAGTTTAATGAGCTGATTCTTGATGTCTGAATTATTCATGTGATATTTGCTTTTATTAGTGAAAAAATAATTTCCATCATAAAATTTCCCCCCATGCGGTATCACAGAGTAAGGCACAATATTGAGTCAGACAATGACAAAACACATCTACGTAACTAAAAGTCCACCACTGCGCTTATTACTACCAGAAAAAGGACCAAACTATTTTGTCTTTTGTCAGGGTGTTATAAATGTGCTTCAGAAACACACCACTACATCTAACAAGAAACTTCCCATAATAAATCAAGGGTAAGAGCACAACTAAAGGAAACACTAAACACTATTATGGTGACTTCTTATTGATCATGTTTTCTTTAGTGATTGTATTTGTGTTCATCACTTCATAATCTCATTTACAGCAAGCAAACTGTAGAAAAACAGTTTCAGGCAGGTGAAGGTGCTGCCAGTAGTTTACTGTAAAATTACAACAATGTCACCAATGTGCTGAGGACTAGCGCAAGTGTTTAAGGGTTTGTAGATCTATAGTTTTGGTTATAGAATAACTGTGTAGTTGTTGATGTAATGTTAATCTGTGTGAATTATGTTAGCACACGTGTGTATGTGTTATTGTAAGTTAATGATGCTTTTTGTGAGGCTTCAGTTTAAGTGGTGTTTTAAATGTTTAGTTTGTTGTTTAATATGTCTTTGCAGGTTAATTTTGTGTCAGAGAATCTTTTTTAGTGGGATCAAATTAAATACACTCACTATACTAACACCAAATTTACATTAATTAATTTGGCAGATGCTTGTAAATGTTAATAAATGTTAATAAACATTAACATTTTAAATTTGAATAGAAACGAAATGATCTTGAAATCACAGCTGCCAGTAATATACTGTAATTTAACAGGTACATTTTTAAAACAGTATCACACTGTAATTCTAGATAAAGTAAAGAACTGTGGAAAACAAGTTCCTTGCAGGTGAAGCTGCTGCCTGTAAATTACTGCAAATTTACAATGAAAAGTTTTACAGTGCAAAAATGAAAATTCTGTCATCAATAACCCCAGTTGTTCCAAATATGTATACATTGCTTTGTCCTGATGAACACAGAGAAAGACATTTGGAAGAATGCTTATAACCAAATAGACCTTGCCCCCCATTGACTCCCATACACTGAAAAAAATTATTCTTGAGAGTTAGTAAATATTACCCATGCAAATCAGTTAAATTTTACTTACATATTGTAATGAACTTGGGGATCTGGGTTTGTGCTAGGTGGTGTGGTGGTTGGCTTGGTCCACCTCCATGAGCTAGCTGTGGGGGGGTCTCGTCGTGAGAATCAGGTAAGGGTGATTGATTTCACCCTGGGGGTGAGGACATTTAAGAGACCTGAGGCGAGAACCGGGACTAGATGCAAAAGGGCCGTGTGCGCTCAGGGTCGGAATCTCAAGGGGACGCTTTGTGTTGCTCGAGGCCAATAGGGTCTGTCCGGCAACGAAAATAGCTAGATAGCGGGACCTGTTGGGCTTAGACAGATAGTGGGGGGATGTTAGGAGTGCTGGCCACTGGTTCGTGTGGTTGCGAGCATATACCGGATTTTGTGGGAGGGCTCAGAGGTAAGCCCAGGCGTAGAAGGATCTAATAGACATTGACACTGAGTACCAGCGATTGACTGGACGCTGCTACGAGTGGCGTGGACGTCGACCAGGCACACCCGCAACTTGCTGGATGTTGCTGCGCGTTCTGTGGATCTGAACCTAACATACCAGCGACTGGCTGGTTTTCCGTGAGGTCCGCAACCTGGGAAGTCTCATGCAGATGTGAAAGGACATCCGGGCTGTACATTCTCCCAGACCCCGGGTCGGGATCTTGTTCATTGGAGGAGAACGGGGAAGTGCTGCATTTTAAACATTATCTGTATGAGTGTATGACGTGTATGAATGATTGTGTTTGTTTTTTGAGTTTATATGCAATGGTTACAATGGTCCTAGGGGGTTTGTACTGAGCGTGGCGCAAGGCAACTTATATCGTGTGTTAAACTCCTATACGCCCTTTTCACATGACGTCACGCATCTTCCGTTCTGCCGCGAAGCAGTGTATCATTACTTCCGCTAGCACTCCAGTTCATAAGGTGGCGGTAATGCACCTGTAAGCTGATTTGCCAACCGCCAGTAAAACTCAAGAAGAAGAAGAAGTTACTTCCGCTAGCGCCTCAGAATGGAGTTTACCAAGTGGCTTGCACATCTGCCACAAATACGTCTAGATGATGTACAACGTCTTGCAGACAAATTTTCGGTAGACAAAGGATACAAATTCTTCGTTGAACAGTACCTGTTTGATTATGAAGGTAAGTGTTTTGTTTTCTTTTTGTGTTAGCGAATGTGCTACTATAAGTACTTGAATACGTGTTCTGTCAGTTTTTTTTCTCACTGTTGTTAAATTCCAGCGCGACGGCAAAACGCAAGTTCTTCTTCTTCTTCTTCTTCTTGTTTGTTACAAGACGGTTGTTATGATACACTGCTTTGCAAAAAGGCGGAAGTTAAGTGACGTCATTGTGAAAAGGGCGTAGTGGGAAGTGTGGGGGGGGTGCTGTGCTTTGAGTAACCACTAGAGTGTAGTGTTGTGCCGTGAATCATATCTGTATTTGTTATTGGCCCTGATAAAGTCATACAAAACCGTGGGTGATTGAACTTGATGCATAAGACTTATATAATGTTTCAATAAAAGTAATATATTTTTCCAAAGAATCTGGTTTACTGTGTACCCGTCATTCTCCTGAAAGGTATTCTCTTTAAATGTTTCCTCCTTATTAAGAGGTTTGTTACAATATATTAGGTAGCAAAGTAAACTATATGCAAACTTACTGAATCTACTCAATAAAATTGAGGCAACAATTTCCACTCAATTAGATTGAGTAGATTTTATTCTATGTTTTTAAGTAAAGAGTACCTAAATTTATCAGATATGAGTCATGACACACTAAAATAAATTAGATAAAGTCTACCTAATATTTCTCAATATTAATTACTTATATAAATTGAGTAATATTAGTTTATATAACCGTCAACGGTTCATCTACTTATTATGAATGATAAATATTGAATGATTAAACACTAAATATGACTTATTCAGAGAAGCTTGAATTACCTAAATTGGTCAGAAACAGGAGATCACGTCAATTGCTTTTATTGACCAAATAACACACGTTTACAAAACTCCTTTTTGACAATGAACACAAGATTAATTTGATGTCACCATTATTGTGTATATGTGTATTGTGTATGCTGTATAATCGCACCGCGTCGCGTCTACAACTCGCGTCACAGGTATTGCACACCGCCAGATTCTCGTAGATTCTGCATCTGAAGTTCAGAGTTTACTCCTAATGCAGGATGGGCCATTTTAAACTATTTTTATTCTGTGTTGCCTGGAAAATATGTGGCCTTCAAAAGTTAATCAGTCTTTGGCTCACTTTGGTAAATTTCTGATGTGTGACGAGATCAGCGCGGGACAGACCACACTGACCATGAGAAACACTGAGATGCTCAACAGGGCTCAGTGAAAGATTCAAATGAAAATGTAATTTGTAGACATGGGCAGAGGGAGGCGGTGCAGCGCTCACTGTGGAATGCAATTCTAGAATAAAGCCAGACTGATTTCTGACAGATTGATTAACGATGAGGAAACTTCCAGCATTATTAAAGCTATATTTGCAGCGATGATATAAATTATGCGCAACCCCACCCTAAAACCCCAATGTTTTCGAAGACGGGTCATGGCTCACCTCAAAGCACTCCTTACACCCACATCAATTGTCATACAGACACAACTGCTCAGAGATGATGCAAATGCATTCACAATCCACCTGGATTTCACACACTTGTGTTAGATGTCAGATGTTCAGCACAATCATCCCACAGACGCTCATCAAAACACTCATGTGCAACTGGATAATGGACTTCCTGAGCAAGAGACCACAGGCCGTCAGAGCACCAGGGCTGTTCACTGGGTCCCTTGTTATACATCTCGCTGATGTCATGGTTCTGTCCCACCTTGTCTTGCTTTTCTTGACCTAGTGGCAGAACCATGATAGAACCTCTTGTTTTATGTGGAGAGAGTCAGTTTTGGCATTCCATATACTCCCTCTCTCCGGTGTGGCGTCTCTGTTCCCGCCCTTTCGTCTCCTCGTTATTGTTTGTTAATTAGTTCATGTCCTGCACCTGTCCCCTCTTGATTTATCCCCTTTATAATGCCCTTGTGTCTTCTGTCTCGTGCTGGTTCATTGTACTGTCGTGTTTGTGTAATGTGGTGAGTTCCTGTCTTTGAGTTAGTTTAGTTTAGTTTATTTTGTAGTTGTGATGTGTTTGTCTAGTCCTGTTAGTTTAGTTAGTCTTGTTCCTGTGTCCATGTTTGTTACTTTACCCCCACGTGGGTCTTTGTTTTGTTACTTATTTTTATTAAAGTTTGTGTTAACCCCTTACCCGCTGTCTGCACTTGGGTCCTCTGTCCTTGTCTTCGTGTCTCTCACCACCTACCGTTCATGACAGCTGACTTATGGTCAGATTGCAAAACACCAAAGCAATAGCATCAGATGACACCAGAGTTATGCCGCTCATCAGCAAGAAATACGAGACAGAATACAGGGATGATGAAAACCAACCAACTGAGCTACTGACCAGTTATTCATAAAGGGTATAGAAATTAACTTTTAATGAAAAAAGTGTATTACTATTCATTGTTAGTATTGTATTCTCAGAATGTGAATTCTAATTACAAATAAATAAATAGACCGTGTAAAAATACATAAAAGTACACATGACTTATACTTAACCATAAACAGCACTTCCCATAAACAGGGCAGCTTGGTGTCTTTTTAAAATAAAGGGTCAGTGCAATTTGATGCTTAATCATGAAATGAATTTGACAGTTCTCTTTCAGAACATGGAGTTTGTGCCTTCATTGCCCTTAAAATAAATAAATAATATGATCATAATGGGACACCAGTTTGTGAAACTACAGTAACACTGACATAATCCGTAGCGAAAACATCTCATGCTTGCTTGAGTAGAGAGAAAAGCATGACTTAATATCAAAAATCACACATTGAGACGTTTTTTTACAATGTGAGAAAATGCCCTGACAGTGATTTCATAATACCTAAAAAATGAGGCAAGCAAACAACAAACTATTTGTAGATTGATTATTTTTGGTGATATAATAAATTAAATTAATTTTACTAAATGTATTATTATTGTGGCCTCACAATATATTTGTTCTTAGGAACATCATGAAATTATTTTTTTAAAGTATTACATTCAAATTATCAATTGAGCCATTTAAGAGATTATCTTATATGCGTCTTGTATCCCAATATTTAACCTAGAAATGCAAAGTCATGCAGGGCAGTTTTCATATAATCATTTGTGGGTAAAACAGCCTAAAATTCAAGGGGGATTTTAAATTTAATGTAACGTGGAAAACATAAGATATAACACATGGCTGATAAACATGTGAACAGATCAAAACCACATATTTACACATGAGCCTTCACACGCACATACAGTACAATGTCAAAAACACACAAAACACCGAGGGGAAGTGAAATAAAACTGAAACTTTTAAATATCACGAGACCATTGAAAACAATGATATATAAGGCAAAGTACAGTGACCCAAACAGCAGAATCTGATTTGAGTGTTTTGTCTTCAGGACGCAACCTAAAGAAAATCACCATGAAGTTCTTCCTGATGTTAATGTTGATTGGAGCCAGCATCCTTTTCTCCAAAGGTAAGCTGTCAGAATTCTTGCTAGTCTAGTGTCCAATAAAAGAAAGAAAGCCTGAACTTCTACAGAACTCGCACTTTGTGTTGTTTGGGATTTATGTCATTATTTTCGATAATGCAGCCGTTGAGCTGCTAGACTCATTCAATGATTCACATGATTGTTTACTTTGAATGATGACTAAGTGCCGTCTCTTTCTCCAGCTATGCAGCCTTTCGGCCCAGGTTACAACAGCCACTGCATGTGTGTAAAACTGGAGTCGAGGGTAATCCCACCAGATAACTTGCAAAGTGTGGAGATCTTGCCAAGAGGTCATCACTGTAAGACTACAGAGGTCATGTAAGTGCTCACTGAATCTTCCTGAAATATTACTCACAAAAATGAGTATTGCAAATTGGAATTTGATTTGTGTCTTCACTTTTCACTAAAGCAAACAACTGTCCTCACAAAACCTTTCCTCGGTTATTTTATATAGCAGGGCAGGACTGGACAATTATTCATTATGACATTGACCGAACATTAAACTTGTTGAATCAAAGCAGAGGTGATATATTATGAATAAATTCCTCTGTCTGCATTCATTTTTCTTTACAGTACAGTTTGAGCAAGACGCAGCATCAAGCTTTTAGTGTTATGAATAAATGTTGTACCAGCTTAAAAATATGTTGCATGATGTCTTTTTCAGTGCCGGTTTATCAAGTGGAGAGAAGATCTGCCTTAACCCCAGGACACCATGGGTTAAAAAACTCATTAACTTTATTGAGAAAAAGAACGAAGCAACAAGAAAGAATAAAATACACTAATATCACTTTCATTACCTCTATTCACAAGGTAGCTTCGCCATGTATTCTGTGTCATTCATCAAAAGTTAATCTCTATCATTTTTGCATATGTATTTTTGCATCAATCTTTTATTATAAGCCTACTTCTGTTGTAATAGTTGTAAAGTGTGTGGATGACTTTGTTTTGTTTTTAATAAATCCTGTGTTTGAAAACAGCTAATGTTACATATTTTCTTATAATGACAGAGGTTTGCAACACAGCTCTGATTTGACATAATTCAGATTTCATCATAACTCTGTCTTACCCATCCGTTTTGCAAGTTTCCTGTTCTACTGATATTATCTTACATTCATACATTTGACATCTATGACCGACATCATGAATGTTTGCCAAGTAATTTGAGCAGAAATAAGTTTGTGCAGTTTTGGCCCTCAAGGAAAGCTTCCTATTACTCAAGGGCGCAATAAACCTGATGTGGAATTTTGGGATTTATCGCTAAACATTATGGCAAGGATAAGACTGCTTAGATATTTTTGTTACGATTTTTCAAGAGTAATATTCCTCAGATAACAATATTAAAACGTGTATGATTAAATTACAAGGTTAAATTTAAAAGGTTTCTTACCATATAATCCATCTGCAGCTATTAGAAAATGGAGGCATGACAACGTTGGATTTACTGCTTGTTTTTCATAGCAGTTGACATAAAAATCATAAAGCATAAAAAGGTTAAAAATGTCTGCCAAAAGAGGAAAAAAGTTCTCAAATATTCAGCCACATGCAAACATTTTATACATTAACGTCACGTTTTTACTCAGACACGCCCCCTTAGTCCGTGGCAAAACATTGGAAAACGATTGCTTCTAATAGTAAACAGCCAAACCGGATTTAACCAAACTATTATCTGCTGAACTTAAAAGCAGCTGGACTTTTATCCTTACGACTTACCTACGGTCTAATGAAATGTTGCGCGGAATCGTGTTTTCTGAGCTCATTTCGACGCTGGGGAAGCACACAAAGCGTGAAGTAAACAATTATTGATTACAGTAATACATTATGTGATTCAACAAATTGACTATTTAATTTACATTGCTGTTCTAAATGTGTATGTGTTAACATTCATGTGTAATACTAAATACATCTGCGTGTAATGTGTTAATGCTCTTTTCCAACTGCGTATTTATGTTTGAGCACACAAGGCAAAATTTTGTGTAAAAACTTTTGTTTAAAAAAGTCAAAATTGGTGGTAAAAATTCACAAAATCTGACAAGACGTTTATTTGACAAGCTTGCTTTACAATAGTTCTGTTATGCAATTTAAATCAGAGCATTGCAGTGGTGTTACATGCAATGACTAAATGCATTACAAAGTGAATATTGACAATATGGATTATTTTCTTTCCGTATTTTTGGAGAAAATCAAGGCCTTTAGAAACTTTGAGATTGCAGTTCTTTCCGGGTTGTTGACGGCCCGTTGACAAATGAACTTGGCACGTATGGGTGCAACAAAGGTTCATCGCTCTTTTCCCTGCAACATAACAATATTTATTCATTTATTTACGTTTCCCCATCCTCACAGATTTTCAACACAGTGTATACTAGCTAACACTAACTATAACTATTCATGTGTGTGTTTGTAGAACTAAGATCTTAATACTTACCACCATGCATGATTTTTTTAATAAATGCTGGGAAGGCTTTACATTTACGCAAAATAGAAAGCTGTAAAACTCAGCCAGGAAAAAAATATTACGCTATGATTGAACAGAAAAGGAACATGTATATACAGTATATACCTGTTTATATACACTCACCTAAAGGATTATTAGGAACACCATACTAATACGGTGTTTGACCCCCTTTCGCCTTCAGAACTGCCTTAATTCTACGTGGCATTGATTCAACAAGGTGCTGAAAGCATTCTTTAGAAATGTTGGCCCATATTGATAGGATAGCATCTTGCAGTTGATGGAGATTTGTGGGATGCACATCCAGGGCACGAAGCTCCCGTTCCACCACATCCCAAAGATGTTCTATCGGGTTGAGATCTGGTGACTGTGGGGGCCATTCTAGTACAGTGAACTCATTGTCATGTTCAAGAAACCAATTTGAAATGATTCGAGCTTTGTGACATGGTGCATTATCCTGCTGGAAGTAGCCATTAGAGGATGGGTACATGGTGGTCATAAAGGGATGGACATGGTCAGAAACAATGCTCAGGTAGGCCGTGGCATTTAAACGATGCCCAATTGGCACTAAGGGGCCTAAAGTGTGCCAAGAAAACATCCCCCACACCATTACACCACCACCACCAGCCTGCACAGTGGTAACAAGGCATGATGGATCCATGTTCTCATTCTGTTTACGCCAAATTCTGACTCTACCATTTGAATGTCTCAACAGAAATCGAGACTCATCAGACCAGGCAACATTTTTCCAGTCTTCAACTGTCCAATTTTGGTGAGCTCGTGCAAATTGTAGCCTCTTTTTCCTATTTGTAGTGGAGATGAGTGGTACCCGGTGGGGTCTTCTGCTGTTGTAGCCCATCTGCCTCAAGGTTGTGCGTGTTGTGGCTTCACAAATGCTTTGCTGCATACCTCGGTTGTAACGAGTGGTTATTTCAGTCAAAGTTGCTCTTCTATCAGCTTGAATCAGTCGGCCCATTCTCCTCTGACCTCTAGCATCAACAAGGCATTTTCGCCCACAGGACTGCCGCATACTGGATGTTTTTCCCTTTTCACACCATTCTTTGTAAACCCTAGAAATGGTTGTGCGTGAAAATCCCAGTAACTGAGCAGATTGTGAAATACTCAGACCGGCCCGTCTGGCACCAACAACCATGCCACGCTCAAAATTGCTTAAATCACCTTTCTTTCCCATTCTGACATTCAGTTTGGAGTTCAGGAGATTGTCTTGACCAGGACCACACCCCTAAATGCATTGAAGCAACTGCCATGTGATTGGTTGATTAGATAATTGCATTAATGAGAAATTGAACAGGTGTTCCTAATAATCCTTTAGGTGAGTGTATTACACAGTATCTCACAGCTTGTATAACCTACGTTTTCACTTAGGGGTGTACTCACTTTTGTTGCCAGCGGTTTAGACATTAATGGCTGCGTGTTGAGTTATTTTGAGGGGACAGCAAATGTACACTATTATACAAGCTGTACACTCACTACTTTACATTGTAGCAAAGTGTCATTTCTTCAGTGTTGTCACATGAAAAGATATAATAAAATATTTACAAAAATGTGAGGGGTGTACTCACTTCTGTGAGATACTGTACAAAGCTATTTTATTACAGCCATTTATATTAACAATGTTTTGCTGCATATCAGAACTATGCTTTGAGCCTGGTTTTCACAGACAGGATCACATAAAGTAAATAATCAAAATTTGATTTCAATCATTAATTATAATTTTGATTACAAAACATGGCCTTACATAGTCAGTATTAAATATATCAAGGTTATATATTCACAGAATCATTTTTGAATATATAATGTAGGATGATTTTACGCAGAGTAAAAAAGTAAATCAAAGCTAGGTTTTCACTGGCAGGGTCACATGTTCTTTGGTTTTACGAATTGTGGGAAATGTTCTCTTATTTTGACTCACTGTAGTGTGTAAGGTAAAATATAAATGTAAATATACAGAGATATTTTACTCATAAGAATTTCTCTGGGGCTGCCAATAATTGGCGAAAACCATTTGTTTCACAATGTGATTTTTCTCTCCACTTTTTTGTTTTACCTCAGTTAGGTAATATTTCAATTTCATATTTAAAAATATTCTGAATAAAAGATAGAGGATAAATTACCCAGATTAATTTTTACAGCCTTCTTTGCTCAATAATTTTAGAGTTCTAAAATGCAGAAGTTTAACGCAAGCAACTTGCAGTTGTGTCAGACGTCGCTGGCGATGAAGCAGCAAAAGTTACAGATACCAACTATGATGAAATAAGACATTTCACATACCACCTACTCACTACCATTGAAAAAAAACATGCATACCACAATAAAAGTGAAAAGAGTGGCTTCCGGCTTATGAAGAGCTTGGAGATTCTGTGGAAGATACGATTACTGAGAAATTTCTATTGTGCAATGAACTCTTGTGGGAAGTTCTTTAAAAGGGAGAGTGCAGGCCATTGCTATATTCACACACTACTGATAACAGTGGATGAGTGAGCTACTTGATACGAAAGACACTAGCATTGCTCTGCGTAACATTGATTCAATATGAATACGTTCACTGTAGCAGCCGTGACTTTTCTGATCTGCATGACACTGCTGTCCACATCAGAAGGTAAGCAGACCAAGGTTTATAACTGCTTATGCATAGATTTTTTTATGTTTTGCTGTCTGTAAATGAGAATTTCTTAAACATTAACATTTCATTTGCACTAATATTTTCCTCTTTCTTCTCACTGCACTTTCAGGTAGACCACCACTTCGATGCCAGTGTGTTGGATCATATTTAGGAAAACCCATTTCTATCGACAAAGTAGATTCAATAAAGACATTTGCTGCTGGTCCGCATTGCAAAAATGTGGAGATCATGTGAGTATAAAACTAACCCAAGCATATTTTATGAGCTATTAAATATGGACATATTTCTGATTCACATTAGACATTCTTTAAGTTAGCTTGTAATGTCAGGCTGTTTATTTTGAAATGCATGTTTGTTTTCTACAGAGCCATAGTGAAGCATAAAAATAACAAAAGCACAACAACCTGTCTGAATCCCAGTGATGCCTGGGTGAAATCTCTTATGGAAGAGTAAGTTGCTTAAATGTCAACTCATAATGTTGTCTGTCGCAAATGTTTCTAATTCAGTAAAATGATTTTAAATCATTTCAATTTGAACTAACTTTATGTCTCTCTGTGTTTGCAGATGGAACAAGAAATCAAACAGTATCATAGGCAGTATGAATAAAAAAACAACTTAGTTGCTCACTAAAGAACACAAAGAGGACATTCTGACTATATAAGACCGCAGCTGATGTTTGTTTGAAGGAATTTATCAAATGTATTTGACACTATAACAATACAAATGTTTAGGGTCACTTATTCATCCCTCTTGTTCATCAAAACTATAAAACAACAAATGCTATTATGGGAATTGTGTTGTGACAAAATAAATAATGAATGAAAACTTACATGTAACATCGTCAGTGTAGTCACCCCGAGATGCTTCTTAAGCACTATAGTGAAGGAGTTCCCATCTATTCTGGGCTCCTATTTTTCTTTTTATGAATTATTCAGATGTCAAGTCATCAAAAACATTTTAAATACATTTTAGTTTTGTAATGAAAGAAAATAATATGTTGGCAATATCAAACTTTCGGACCTGTAGATCAAAATGTTTTACAGAATTGTGAAAAACATTTTAGTCAACTGACCCTAAACATTTGAACGGTGTAATCTGGTTTGTTTTTATTTATTTATTTGTAAGGATGGATGATATAACATAATAGATTGTAATATTCTTTTGCTACCAAATGTTTAACAGAATAAAATGTTATTTTTATTACTGTAAATCTGTCTTGCATGGAATTCTGTCATGATCCTGTCCCTGTTGTGGCGAATCGGCCTTCCATCGCAGAAAGAAATCTCAGTGACAAGGGTTCCAGATGCCAAGAGTTGAAACTTTATTTGCTCGAGTCGCTACCATTATATCTTACCTAGGTCTTAACCTGCTACAGTTATATGTCAGGTTTATGCTATCACAGCAAAGTCCCTGGTGTGAAATGTACACCCTGGTGTATACTGTATATGAGTCCGTAGCTACGCGTGTACAAATGTACACTGAAACAGAGTCTTTCTGGTGTGAAATGTTAATTTATTCATGCAGTTAATGAATCAATTGAGTTGATTTTACAAGTGATGATTGATCTTTAGTGATGATACCTGCTGTCTATGAAGTGTTTAGATACACAGCTGATGTAAAGCAAATACAACAAATCTATGTGTAGAACTAATGTGGTCTCCTGACATCACGAAATATCAAGATGCTTAAACAACTTTAAACAGTGTTGCCATAATCACTTATTAAAAGAAGTTTGAGTGTAAAAGATGTTCATGTAGAGTTAGAGTTTTAGCTGCAGTTTGAGTAAGTTTGAAATGTTTTAGATGTGACGTCACCATTAGGGTGAGGAGTATTCTCATCAGTGCATGGGGTACTTGGACATTTTTTACATTCCTTATCCCGCTTCTTTTGCTGTTGCAAAATGAGTTAAACAGACACACTGCCTGTGGTTTAAAATGTTTGTTGTATGTACATGTAGTGACTTTCCTTGAAATCATCAGAAAATTATGTTGGTGTAATGAAATTTTCATCTGTTTTAGTCAAGCTAGAGATGCCGATGCTTGTCAATAACAGTGTGTAAGATAAACAGATACTGCCTTTGTCAACAATACTAAATAAGATGTTTTAAACTGTTACACACAGACATCAAAACTCAGCATACAAATCTCAATAACGGTTACAATCAATAAACCGTAAATGCTGCAGTGCATGCTGGGTAATAGAATAGCATCAAACTTAACAATGACTCCCAGCATGCATTTGGTTATTTTTACCACCACTGTTGAGTTTTGTAGGATGAGTGTTGAAGTCTTAGCATGTGTGAGAAATGTTTTAGCAAACTCTGATCAAATCTTTAAAATTACATTTTACCACTCTAGCTCTACATTATTATATTAAACAACACTATTTTTCATTTGTCTTGTGCCCTAAGCCTTACTTGATACTATTGCCTCTACTCAATAAATAGATTGGACTGTGCATTGCATGTCCTGCTCGCTTTAACACGCTGTATGTTTAGAACGCTGCTTTACACAAGCAGAGAAAATTGCCAAGCTGGACTTTAGTCCAAGTACCCAACCAAATAAAACACTGATCACCATAATGGTGAATTTAAATGACTTGTTCAATAAAACAACGTCAGCAACACTAAATACAACTAAAGCTCTACTAATTATATTCAAAGAAGTCAAGAGTTTCATTTAGTTACATGTAAATATGTATTTTATTAGCATATTTGATTGTGTATTTATATGACATGAATCTGTGTGGCTACAGGCTTTTTTTCCTGTTCTTGTTCACTTCTTCAGTGGACTCTGATCATGAACAGCAGGTGTCATCACTAAAGATCAATCATCACTTGTAAAGTGAACTCAATTGATTCATTAACTGCATGAATAAATTAACATTTCACACCAGAAAGACTCTGCTTCAGTGTACATTTGTACACCCGTACGTACGGACTCATATATACACCAGGGTGTACATTTCACACCAGGGACATTGCTATGGGACTTAACCGTGGCGAAAACCTTTTTGAAGTTCTTAAAAGAAAAGTATACATTTGCTTTTAGCAGGCAAATGTATATAGTTGTCATTTACTAAACCCTTCCTTGCTTAATGTAGTTTTTATTACCATGAGCTCATAGTTAAATGGATACTGTGTGACCCAAAAAGATTACTGTTCAAACAAGTTAACACTGAACACATCTGTGTTCGTGACGTTGTGCAATAACAAGCTAATGAACAGACTACTGTCAACTTTTGTGTTGCAAAATATATACTTGAACTATGCTTGAACTAACTAATGTCTGCAAAGTGTCTGTGTGTTTGTAATGTTAAGCAGATGTCTAATGGTGCTGCTTGGTGCTCAACATGGGCCCATAACCTTTGACCCATGAGACTCATAGCCTTTGCTGTATCAGAGAAGTGTATGAAACTTAAATATATTATTTCATATAAGAAATTCAATACAATAATAGAAAAACCACCATATCCCTCCTGTCCGGAGTGTTTGAGTCTTGTGGACAGGGTGGACAGTACCACGTCTTGTATGTGTTATGTCTTGTGTGGAGACACGTGGCTGTTTGTTATGACATTGCGGCACGTGTCTTCTTGTCTCATGCTTTGGCCCCGCCCCCTTGTTTCACGTCATTGTCCCATTAGTGTTTCATTCCCCTCACCTGCCCGTGGAATCGTCCTGTTAGTGTTTGATTCCCCTCACCTGCCCCTTGTTAGCAACCCTCGTTAGCATACCCTTTATCTAGCCCCAGTTCCCTCTGTCCAGTGCTGGTTCGTTTTGTGCCCTCGTTCTGCGTGTGTTAGTCCAGTGAGGTTACGCTTTCGTCTAAGTTTCTCTAGCCTTCCATTTGGATTATTGTTTATCTTTGGACTTCCTTTGTTTTGCTCCTCCCGTAGCGTTTGTTTTAGTCTGGTTTTGTTTGTATTTTTCAGTTTTTATTTATAATAAAACTTTCTGTTCACTCCACTCTGTCTGAGCCTGGGTTCTGCCTGTAAACCCCTGACAGAATTCTAAAAGGGCATATACATTTTCATTTTGTTAACATTTTTGTATTTTTACAAGTTATAGACTTAATAAATTCAAATTCACAGATATAAATAAGCGCCTTAATATATCAGTGCACAGAACAATTAGGTCCGATTCACATTTCACGTATTTGTGTAATATTTGAACACCGAACAGATCTCATCTCCCATTGGCTCCCATACACTGTAAAAAATCCAAAAAGTTGTAAAAACTATTATCTATTAGTTAACTGAACAATAAAACTATAAAAAGTTGACTTAACAAGTGGAAATAAGTTGGTTAAAAAATTGTCTGACCAACTTAATTTAAACTGTTGACTGGATGTGCACATGCAAGTTTACAAGCACACATGTTGGTTGGTGGTTGGAGCATGCGCGCTGTAACATGATATGCCATTTTGATCGTCAGTCAAACGTGCAGCACGAGATCACGACATCACGACAAACTTCGTCTTTTCAAACGTCATCGTTTAAAGTAAGTATCGTTATTCATTTTATTATATTTATTATATTGTTAAAATGTTTGTATAACATAAGTGTGATCATTAAGCAGAATGCCAGTAAAATGTACGTTGTGTGTTTTGACCTGGGTTTGAAACTAAATTCATAAGGAATGTAGTGTCACCGGGCAAGCTTATTTTAAAGTAAGTTTGCATGAACGTTCCCATCAAGGAGAAAATGTTGCAATCCGGGGTTTAGGCCTATATCTTGTAAATCTAACTTCATGTTTTACAATGCTGGCTAAATGTATCACAGTTATCGGACATAGTGTGCGATTTGTCTTATAAGTTAGACTTAACTCAAAATATAATTGTGTTGTTTATTACATCACAGAAAAAGCCATTGCAGTTCACATGGAATGATCGCTCCATGTGGCACGAGATCACAACAAACTTCATCTTTTCAAACTTCATCGTTTAAAGTAAGTATCTTTATTCATTTTGTTATATTTATTAGATTGTTAAAATGTTTGTAAAACATTAGTGTGACCATTAAGCATATTGTTTGCGACATGCAATCTAACAAATCTAACTTCATGTTTTGCAATCCTGGCTATATTTACCAGTTATCGGAAATAATGTGTGGATTTGTCATAGACTTCACTCAAATTGTAATCGTGTTGTTTATTAAGTCACAGACAGAGCATGATAAAGTGGACTTGTTAGATTTACACCGTGTACATCGCACGCGAGAGACGCAACGCGCCAAAAGACCATATGAATCCATTATAATCAGTGGATGTGGCGCGAATTTACAAATGGCTTGTTCTTAATGGGTTTATCGTCTTTTGTTGTAGACATGGTGTAACACTCTGTGTAATGCGCTTAAAACTCTTCGTTTACAACGAGTGTGATACAATTGATTATTATTGTATTCTTTCTTGAAAATAAGTTTTAAATTGTTGGTGTACATTATATTTGCCTGTACACCATAGCATAACATACATTGGTCAGCAATAGCCACAAACACATAAACAGCTTATTTAGTGGCCATATTTTTGGGTTTCAGGTTTCAGAGCTCAACACATGCAATGTAAAATTTGCAAATTTGCCCACTCTTCTCAAGATGTCCTTCTAAAACACACAAGACTGCGACATGGAGGAGGAGTAAATTGGATTTGTTTTTATGACAACTGTGTTTGCACCTTTAAAACCCGAAGTTCACTCAAATCACATCTTACAAGAATACACAACAGAAGCAGAAAACATCAAGAAAATACGACATTTTTGTGTGACTTGTGTGATTTTAACGAGATTTGCACTGAAACCCGATTCTTTGCTCACCTTGGAAGACATCTAAAAAATAAAGAAACTGTCCTGTGCCCCTTTTGGAGATGCACATTTAAAACCAACAATCGTTCTAGCTTCAGCAGTCACAGAACAAGAAAACATAAAAATCACACCATACAAGACTTCAGATTAGTAAATGAGGACTCAGGAGAACACTTGGATGACACAGAGACAGGGTTAAACAATGATCTTGAACCTGCAACCTCATCACAAGAGCCTGTAGAAAGGAGAGAACAGGACACAGAAAGTGTTGATATTGATATACTTCAGCGTAAAGTTGCACAACTTTTTCTTTCTATGCAAACAGTGTTGCATATTTCTAAAAGTGCAATACAGAAAATAGTGGAACAGTTACATGATATTTTAGATTTTTCTAAGTGTTATGCTCTTGATACAATTAGGGAGATACTTGCCAAGCATAACATTGTAACAGATAATAATCAGGTTGTGCAAGACATTACAGATGCACTTTTTCAAACAAATCCTCTTTTTGTAACAACTTCAGCACAAGGCAAATTCGCTACAGATTACAGAAGAAATGTGTATTTTAAGGAGCAGTTTGAACTGATTGAACCTATTGAATATTTGTATGACAGGACACAAAAAAATGCTTACGTCTATGTTTCGACTGCAAAGCAGCTGGAGTGTTTACTTGGTCATCGACTGTTTTTGGACAAGGTTGTGTTTAATCAAGAGTCTTTGCCTGGCCAATACAAGTCTTTTCAGGATGGAAGATACTACAAGGAGAACAAACTTTTAGGTGAAAAAGAAAGTAACATAGCTTTGGGTTTATACATAGACGACTTTGAGGTCTGCAACCCTCTCGGCACCTCAAGAAAGATTCATAAAATTACCGCTGTATATTGGGTCATTCTGAATTTGTCTTCAAAATGTCGTTCAAGTCTAAATTTAATTAATCTAGCAGTTCTTGGAAAGACTGATGATGTGCGATTGTTTGGTTATGAGAAGTTCCTTGATCCATTGGTAAAGGATATAAAGACACTGGAACAGGTGGGCATATTTGTTCCGGCTCTACAGCAGTACGTGAAAGGAACTGTGTTTTGTGTCTGTGCTGATAACCTTGGAGCACATGGCCTTGCAGGCTTCCAAGAAAGCTTCATTGTTGACAACTTTTGCAGATTCTGCCTAATAAGTCATAAACAACTTGCCAGAACTGAGCCTGGGGATTTTAAGTTAAGATCTCCAGAACAACACAATTCTCTACTGAAGGAACTTCAGAATGATGACCAGCTCCGTAGTTTGAATGGTGTGAAAAAGGAGTGTGCTCTGAGCAAGCACTTATCATACTTTCATCCAATTACAGGATTTCCTGCTGATGTTTTACACGACTTTTTTGAAGGGATCGTCCCTCTTGAATTATCTCTCTGTCTGAAGGACTTGATTTCAAAAAGATTCATATCATTTGAGGAAATAAATAGTCGTATCAAGTCATTTCCCTACAAGAATGCAGATTGTGTAAATAAACCACAGAAAATTCCCAAATCAAGCTTTGCAAAAGGAACAATCGGTGGCAACGGACACGAAAATTGGACACTGTTGCGATTACTCCCTCTCATGATTGGCAGCAGTATCCCAGAAAATGACCCTGCTTGGGAGATTTTAATGGACCTCAAAGACATTGTGGAATTGGTTGTATCTACAAAGTTCTCAGATGAGACATTGTGCTATTTGGAGAGTAAAATAGCAGAACATCGTAAATTACTTGCAGAGACTTTTCCTAATTTCAGCATACGACCAAAACATCACTTTGTCGATCATTATCCACACCTGATCCGCTGCTTTGGGCCGTTAGTGGATTTATGGACGATGAGATTCGAGGCAAAGCACAGTTTCTTTAAAAAAGTTGTGCACGGTACCCACAATTTCAAGAATGTGCTTCTCTCACTTGCAACAAAGCATCAGCAAATATTTGCTTATTTTCTAGATGGACACTCTCTCTTCAAGCCACAGTTATATGTTGAGAAACTTAAAGTGGTTGAGACGGGTTTATTAGATACAACACTGAGGGCAGCAGTCACAAAAAAAGTATCCTCAACAGAAAACAGTTTCTTTAAGCTCTGATATACGCCTACAAGGTGTCCGATATGTTAAGGACATGATCATTTCTGCTGGGCAGTGCAGTGGTTTTGCCAGAATTTTATAGGATTGTCAGCATTATTGTTGTTGACAACAGTGTATCATTTATCTCTGACAAACTTTCATCTTGGTATTTGGAACATTACAGGTGTTTCGAGCTTGTTGAAAACATACATCCAGAGATAGATATTCTGGATCCTGAGTCTTTGAATGATCTCAGTCCACTTCTTTACAACGTCTTGCCACATAACCTTAAGAGAAATAACCCACTAAACAAAGTCATGTCCAGAAGAAGTCTTTTCAACATGTTTGTCACAAAAGTCGTTCGTTAAAAAGACGTCCACTAAGGAGCCAGAATCACTTAATTATCTCATTAACTTCAACACTATTTTAGTGTTTCTTTTAACATTATGTAGACTGGACTCATATAAACACAGATTAGTGTTCACTGAGGATTTTGCAGTGTATGTTGTACATTTCAGCATCCATCCAAACAGATTTTTGTACCTGTAAATGTTTTTATTTCATTTTATTTGACATATAAACATTTAAAAAATAGTCTGCAAAGGACTGCACTAGTGGCTCAGTGGGAAACACTGTCTCCTCACAACAAGGTTCCTGGTTTGAGTCCCAGCTGAGCCAGAAAGTGTTTTCTTCAGATCTGATTTCCCTCACAATCCAAAAATGTGTGAATTACAGATGCTAAGTTGTCTAAAGGTGCGAACGTGTGTTTTACTGTCTGTGGATGGATTTGTGGCTGAGGTGTTTTTTTTTTACCTTGTACGGAGGTTCTATGAACGTCTATATCGGACGTGCAGAAGACATCAAAAAAAGACGTCATAACTTTCATCCTGGCTCCTCAGTGGACCCCTTTTCAATGTATGACTTTTGTGACAAAGACGTTGAAAAGACGTCTTCTGGACATGATTATGTTTAGTGGGAAAGGGTAGTTAATCTTTGCATTGCGAGCAAATTGATTCTGATTTGATTTTTGATTTTAGGATGATTGAATTTAGCATTAATCAGCATAATTCAATACACAGTTCTTTATGATCATTATAATGATTAATGACAGCCTCACTGACAGTCATTGTTTACTTGCCTTCTGTAAATGATAAATTATGCAATTAAATGTAAATTAGCATTATTAAAAGAATATGCAACCTTTTATCATGTATATTATGTCAAACTCATGTTACAGTCCAACCACTATAGAAAACAAAGAAATAAAGAATGTGTGAGGTGTTTTGTTTATTCAATGTAGGTCAATAGGATTCAAAATTGTTATTAACATACAAAAGGACAGTTGAGTATGTACATTGCATTTGCATCCACATCTTATCCATATGCAGGATAAGCAAATGTTTACCATGAAATAAAAAAAAACTTCATAAACCACCCACACTAAAAATATTATATTTGCTTGTTTCATATTAGTTGTTTTTCAGAAAAAAAAATAAAAAACTGAGATCAGCTGATAATGATGTATTCGTTGTTTCATTAGGACACATCTCCACCGACAGACCAGAGGGATGAACATGGGAATTCTTGCTATAACGGAGGATGATGTTGCCCCTAGCGCACTGCCTACCTTTACAAACTTTGCTGTTGTTTTGGAGGAGGCAATTGTTCTGAAAGACATTTCAGACATATAATCTGCTGTTTCTTGCCTGTTTGGCTTTATCTTCGCCTTGGATTTTGAATACCCAAAAGAACTCAAATATACTTTTGAGGTAATTGAGAAGGTGTTTATGGAAATTGGCACTCACTGCTCTGCAAGAGTACAGTCCCTGAAAACTAAACTCGCGCTGTGAATGTTGAAATCTTGTGTGAACATCTTTGAAGTTAAACAGATATTAACAACTTAATGTTAAAATATGAAACATTCGAAGGGATTGTTGAACTGAATTGTTGAACTATGTTTGGAAATGTTTTAAGACTGTTTGATGTCGTTATTATGTTTAATATTTTATTTTTGGCGTAATGGAAATAGGCACTTTCTGTTTTGCAAGGGTACAGTCCCTGAAATCTAAACTCTGGCTGAGAACGTTGACATTTTGGTGTGAGCATCTTTTGAATTAAACAAATATTAGCATTTTAAAGGAATTCCTTTAATGTTAAAATGTTAATTAATCAAAGGGATTGTAAAACTGAGTTGTTGAAATGCAAATTCACAATGTCACTTTAATTCAATTTTTGTTTTGTTGTTGATGGTGCATTTATTTTTCATTTTTTTCAGAATCTTTTTTGTGCCATTTTATTTGTTAATTTATTTGAATTTAATTTGTATTTTTACTCTTTTTATTTATTTATTTTTATTTAGTTAATTGTTTGTTTGAAAATGTTAATGCTGATTATATATATGTTCACATTGTTGACAATATTACATTGCTGAAAGGTGGGCAGACCATCCAGTGTTGAACTGCTTTGTTTTAAAGTTGCAGTTCTAAAAACTGTTTATTTTACATGTTTATTGGTGTTTTAATGTTTTAAGCATTCAAAGAAATAATCAAAGCCTAAGCATGTTAAAAGGTTAAAAGTGAATCTTCATTTATCCTCCGTTAGTTTAGAATTGATTTTGAAAATTTTCCAGGATTTTTTTATTTTATTGACTGTCATTTTGTTTCTGTTAGGAAGTATGGTTTTTATTTGACCTTGTTTATATTTCTTTCAACATTTTTTCTGTTAGGAAGTATGGCTTTTATTTGACCTTATTTATATTTCTTTCAACATTAAGGGTAATAAACAAAACTTGAAACCTGCAGTTATAGTTTTATTTTATAACATTGCTAGAACACAAGAACATAACATCTTTGTCCATAAAACTCACAGAAAAAAGTTCACTTGACATAATTTATTGAGACGCATTGGAAAAGAATTAGAAGTCTTATCAACTAACAAAACTGTGTTCGCTGAACAAAAAAGTGACCTGTGACTTTACTCAGTGATTTGAGTTGAGTGAACCACTTGGTCCAAAGTTGAGTAAACTCAAAAAAGCTGTGCAGCAAGTTGCCTTGAAATTTTAAGTTAAGTCAACTTTTTATTTTTTACAGTGTAGTATTTATTTTCCGTACTATGGTAGTAACTGGGGGATGTGATCTGTTTGAATACTGACATTCTTCCAAATATCTTCGTTTGTGTTTAGCAGAACAAAAAAATGTATACAGGTTTGGAAAAACCTGAAGGTGAGTAAATGATGACAGCATTTTCAATTTTGGGTGAACTATCCCTTTAAATTGTATAAATTATATTGCAAGTAGCAGTTGCAGGAGTCCACACCATCTGAAAGGCCTACATCTGCTGAATCTGCACAGAAACGTGGTACTGGGGTGTGGAAAATCTGATTTTGTTGTGTTATTTTTATTGTATTTAATTATTTGTATTGTGAATTATTGATTTCTCTCCACAAAAGAAACAAGGCACATCGATGTATAAACTTTTAAAGTTGTATAACGTCTTAAAAGGTTGAATATATGCACATTATAAAGCAAAAACTTCAAGACATTGACCTTGACAAAATAAAGAAGACAAAACTAAAACTGGATATATAGTTGCTTTAAAGCAGGGGTCTCCAAACTTGTTCCATGAGGGCCAGCTAAACTCTGCAGGACACCGGCCTAAATGAGTTAGCGACGTATGAAGAACGGGACCCTGTGCTGTGAGAAGTGTTGAGTAATACTGAACCATAAATGGCACTTCCAATAAACAGGGTAGTTTGATGTCGTTTTTAAACAATGTCTTGTCTCAGAACATGGAATTTGTGCCTTCATTTCCCTTAAAATAAATAAATAATAAAATCAAAATGGGACTGAAACTACAGTAACACCGGACGCAGCGTGGCACGACTATAGAACGCAAAATTTACATTTTGTCCACACTGGAGCGGCGCCGCATCCGGTGTAGACAGGGTGTAACTCTGACATCATTTGTAGCGAAAACATCTCATGCTTGCTTGAGTAGATAGCAAGCATGACTTAATATAAACAATGACACATTGAGACTTTTTTTACAATGTGAGGAAGAATGACAGTGATTTCATTATACCTAAAAAAGAGGCAAGCAAACAAACTATTTGTAGATTATTTTCATTGTGATATAATAAATCAAATTAAATGTGTCATATATAAATGTTATCATTGTGGTTATTAATTGGTAACCTCGAACGTATATATTATATATATATAATGAATGAATATATGATCAATAAAATGTAATAAATTAATATATGATCAATTAAATGTAATTTATCAGCTCAATTAATAATTGAGCCATTTAAGTGATTATCTATATGTGTCTTGTATCCCATACAGACTGTTGCTTAAAAATGCAAAGTCATACATATAGGAGTTTGAATATCATCAATTGTGATGAAACATCCTAAAATTCTAGGGGGATTTTGAATTTAAAGTAACGTGGAGAACATAAGATATAACACATCACTGATAAACATGTGAACAGATCAAAACCACATATTTACACATGAGCCTTCACACGCACATACAGTACAATGTCAAAAACACACAAAACACCGAGGGGAAGTGAAATAAAACTGAAACTTTTAAATATCACGAGACCATTGAAAACAATGATATATAAGGCAAAGTACAGTGACCCAAACAGCAGAATCTGATTTGAGTGTTTTGTCTTCAGGACGCAACCTAAAGAAAATCACCATGAAGTTCTTCCTGATGTTAATGTTGATTGGAGCCAGCATTCTTTTCTCCAAAGGTAAGCTTAATATGTTTAATATTTTTTATTTTAAAAGGTTGTGTTCAGTGTAGGGGTTGCACGAACTAGTCAACATTTATGCTCTGGCGCGACATTTAAAGCTTGATGTCAACTAGCCGCGGGTAGGGTGGCCATTTCTATAACATCAAAAAGGAGGACACTTTGCGGCATTTAGTGAGGCAAGAATAATCGCATAGGACTCTGGTGTACTCGCAACTACAATACAATTTTGTCCATCATATCATGATACAGTGATTCTGAAATAGCCTACTCTATTCATTGCCAGACAATTTGATCTACGATATACACTCACCTAAAGGATTATTAGGAACACCTGTTCAATTTCTCATTAATGCAATTATCTAATCAACCAATCACATGGCAGTTGCTTCAATGCATTTAGGGGTGTGGTCCTGGTCAAGACAATCTCCTGAACTCCAAACTGAATGTCAGAATGGGAAAGAAAGGTGATTTAAGCAATTTTGAGCGTGGCATGGTTGTTGGTGCCAGACGGGCCGGTCTGAGTATTTCACAATCTGCTCAGTTACTGGGATTTTCACGCACAACCATTTCTAGGGTTTACAAAGAATGGTGTGAAAAGGGAAAAACATCCAGTATGCGGCAGTCCTGTGGGCGAAAATGCCTTGTTGATGCTAGAGGTCAGAGGAGAATGGGCCGACTGATTCAAGCTGATAGAAGAGCAACTTTGACTGAAATAACCACTCGTTACAACCGAGGTATGCAGCAAAGCATTTGTGAAGCCACAACACGCACAACCTTGAGGCAGATGGGCTACAACAGCAGAAGACCCCACCGGGTACCACTCATCTCCACTACAAATAGGAAAAAGAGGCTACAATTTGCACGAGCTCACCAAAATTGGACAGTTGAAGACTGGAAAAATGTTGCCTGGTCTGATGAGTCTCGATTTCTGTTGAGACATTCAAATGGTAGAGTCAGAATTTGGCGTAAACAGAATGAGAACATGGATCCATCATGCCTTGTTACCACTGTGCAGGCTGGTGGTGGTGGTGTAATGGTGTGGGGGATGTTTTCTTGGCACACTTTAGGCCCCTTAGTGCCAATTGGGCATCGTTTAAATGCCACGGCCTACCTGAGCATTGTTTCTGACCATGTCCATCCCTTTATGACCACCATGTACCCATCCTCTAATGGCTACTTCCAGCAGGATAATGCACCATGTCACAAAGCTCGAATCATTTCAAATTGGTTTCTTGAACATGACAATGAGTTCACTGTACTAGAATGGCCCCCACAGTCACCAGATCTCAACCCGATAGAACATCTTTGGGATGTGGTGGAACGGGAGCTTCGTGCCCTGGATGTGCATCCCACAAATCTCCATCAACTGCAAGATGCTATCCTATCAATATGGGCCAACATTTCTAAAGAATGCTTTCAGCACCTTGTTGAATCAATGCCACGTAGAATTAAGGCAGTTCTGAAGGCGAAAGGGGGTCAAACACCGTATTAGTATGGTGTTCCTAATAATCCTTTAGGTGAGTGTATCTTGATGTAGACCTATGTGTAACAGAAGAGGCAAAAAAGTGTTTGTTCACAGTATTTGTATTTATTCAAGACATTGTGATGTCTGTTTTAAAAACTGACCACTGAGATGAACCTGTCTTGCAAAGTGCACAGTGCCTGAAAACAACATTTCTGGACTTCTGGAAATAACAGAAATACATAAATAAACAAATAATGAATGCGAAAAATAAATAAATACACATTTCAGTTCTTAACAAAGAAGTTCACCCTCTGCAGCAGCTCAGGTGACAACAGCACCTCTAGGGTCATCATAGCCACCAAGCCCCCATTGCCCCTGGGCTTGTTCATCTCGTGCAGGGAGTGGTACACATAAAAACATAGCAAAAATAGTGTTGTCAGCTTTCAAAAATCTGTATTGTTTTAAACCCAATACATATTAATATTTCATATAACCCATTCATAAAATCAAAATGCTGCGTTAGAGATCAATTTGGCTTAAGAGCTTCCTACAGGAAATGAATGTAGCCAATATTTGCTTAATTAAATACAATACACAGCAAACTATCTGCATCAGATTTGTGAACACATAAGACTACATAGAACACATAAGCACAGCATTTTCAACATCAAAATCCAGGCTGTCTGCTGCATGTCTTGTTGCATTGTGCAGGATATGGGCTAAACAGTTTGCAGGTAGCACATCCTTCTGAGCCAGTTTCAATTTCTGATAAACACTGTTGTGTTTTCCATAGTTGACACTGGCGTTGTCTGCTGCATATGCAGACATGTTTTTCACATCAAGACCAGACATCTCCAGTTTAGCCAGCAGCTGGTTTGTTATAGCCTCTGAAGTTTCGTTGCTGTCACTATAAAAATCTAACAGTGCATGTTGCACGCCTTCCTCAAAGTGCAAATATCTCAGTACAATCGGGAAACACTTGGTCGTACCTTTGTTTGATGCATCCGTTGCCACTTAAAAAGGCAGATTGTTTAATTTGATGTAATCTAAATGTATATGTACTAGACATGTGCCCGGTTAACCGCGGTTACCACAAAATCCTGCTGAAACCGAGCTGGCTGCGATAATGCAAGGTATCGATTATTTTATTGATGCATGGCTCATCCTTGAAGCACGGCTCTGGGATCAGTAGGAAATGCTGCCCGATCTAAAAGCAGTGCGAGTTTGAGTCGCTTATAACGTGCATTTAAAAAAGTAACACCCGTCAAACATGATCATTATAAATAGACTTTATTATCATGAAGATACCTGAGGAGGCTTGAGGATCAGTGATAAAAACATGTCCTTAGGCATTTCCTAGAACTACGTGTGTTATGGTCTTCTTCTGCAGTGCGTATTTGGAGTTTCTGCACAAGAGCGCCCTCTGGCTTTCGGATGCAGCAGCATTTTACCGTACTTCACTCACAAGTTGTGCATAAATCACGTGATATATATTTTCGGTTAACCGGGCAGATGTCTAATATGTACAGAGTAGGGCGCTAGGACATTCTCACACAAAGCCTTAGCTTTTGTTTTCCCACAGGTCATCCCCTTAGCTGTAGATGAATCACTAAAGATCTCTCTGTCAACTTTCACTCCACAATCTACACTACTGTATGACTGGTGATGATTGATTGAGTGATAGACTTTACAAAGCTCTGCAGCGGAGATTTTGTCATCCTGAGGTGATGTTGCTTCTCGAAAAAATGACCTAAGGGAAGACGTACCTCGGTTGCATTTATGTTTTTCCGTGCCGGCATGTCGGTTAATGGCGGCTTTCCCTTGACTTCTAACGTCCGCTTCACAGCGACACAGTGTGCAAAATCCATGAAAAGCGTTTCTACTGTTTTTGGATATAAATTCGTGCTCTTTTGTCCATTCTGGATTAAATGAGGTCTGACGTTCCCTGTTCTCTCCATCTGGAACATCCTGATATGGGCATAGCCACTTAAACTCGTAATTCTTGGTGACATTAGAAACGCATTAGAACCCATTACAATTTCAAATATTGTCCACACTGGATGTGGCGCGGCGAGAAGCGACAAACCCATTAAGAACAAGCAGGTTGTCATGTCGCTATGATAAAGCGTCTGCTGCATAAGGCTAATAAATATATTGACATTGTTTGAAAGTCATAGGCCGTCACAAACAAACTCAACACATTTTTTTGTTGTTTCATCTATTAGTGCATGACACCTTTCAGTTGACATGTAAATGTCAGGGAAGTTTGGTCTATACGCACACTTCAGATCTGAAGTGGTGCTATAGAGATCCACCTGCTGTTCTTTTACTGCGTAGCCCACCAACCTCGCGCTTTAAAATAGTTTTATTTTATTTTAGTTGTTGTTGCTCTTGTGCAATAGATGAACAACAGTTTATTTGTATTTAAATATTATATTCTGTATTTAGAGGCTATTTTGCGAGAGTCCCACCATTGTCCCGCAGCCCACACACACGAGTGACTTACTGCCCACACCCATCAAATCTTGTTGCGACACATTTCCTAGCTCTTATTTGATTTATTAATGACGTCATCGACTAGTCGACGCAACTTTTATCCCATAATAGTCGACCTCAAATAGTCTAAGGTCGTTCAATCCTTAGTTCAGTGACATGAAGGGTCAAGGTGATCTTCCAGATCAAACTCAGGTCCAACAGCTGTAGGGCTGTGTATTGGCAAGTGCCTCCCGATACGATACATATCACGATAGATGGGTCACGATACAATATATTGCTATGTATTTCGATACGATACACATTTGCGATATATTGCAATACTTTAAATAAAAAATGTCAAAAGTAGAGCTAGAAATACAACATGCTGTGCACCACCGGGGGTTTTCTGTAAGGATAAGTGTAAAAACATCCCTTACCTCTGCAGAGTGGCCATGATGCGATGCATGGACCTTTAGATGAGAGGTTTGGGTTCTCAAACTGTGGATTGCGCCCCTCAAGTGGGTAGCACAGGGGAATAAGGTGGCTCACGCAAGTCACTTGACTGTTGTGGTGCATTACCTAATCTTTGATCTGCTGCCCTCTGGCCGGCGCTTTAGAGCACCAAACACCAGGACTTCCAGACACAGAAGCAGCTTCTTCCCCCAGGCAATCTCCCTCCTAAACAGATAACTGCTCCTTAAGAGCAATATTCCACTTCCACTACTCCTATAGTGTGCACTACTGTGCCTTATTATATCTACATCTTATGTATACATGTATATAACACTACCTCTACTTACTAAATTATCCATTTGCACAAGTGTACATACAATCTGTTAATATGTTTATTCTACTATATACTACCCGGTACAATGTCTCTTATATGTTATTATCCCCCATTTTCTGTAAAATAGTCTTTATTTTTATATATGCACAATTTAGAATGTTTTAGACTGTAAATCGTATTATATTGTATTGTCATTGTGTTGAATGTCTGTACTAGAAGCTTCCAACACCAAAGAAAATTCCTTGTGTGTGCAAGCACACTTGGCAATAAAGCTCTTCTGATTCTGATTCTGATTCTGATTACAGGTAAAACACTGAAGATGGGCAGAATAAAACCCCTGGTTCATCTGTGCTGTAAATGTGCTGGTGTCACATCCGTGAAAGCACAATAAATGTCATTGTTACTTTTCTTAATAAACTTTTTGTCTAATGCACTGCAGTAGCCAAGTGACTTGTGTCATTTCTTGCGATGCCTACAAACAGCATTATTTTATATAACTCATTACTCCATGACTTCTTTTGAAAACCAAAGCACACCCACACATCAGCTCTGAGAGCTCCAAGCGTTCTTATATTTTTCGCCATGCTCGCTTCCACTTACTTTTGGCCGTATGTATACAACATGATTTTAAAAAAATATTGATAGTAGAGGTATCACTATCGATACACTATCGAAAAAAAAATATTACGATAGTTACATGTATCGATATTTTTGCACAGCCCTAAACAGCTGGTAGTGCAGTTTATGTATTTAGGGCTGATTTGCTGAAATAAGATTAGCACTTTTTTTGACAAAATAAAGATACAATTTGAATCTAGATTTTAACAGCTTCTATAGAGCCAAATAGTGTTTTATTCATTAAAGCGATTGAACAGTACTTTCATCCATGCATTCTCTGAATCTGCTTGTCCTCTGCAGGTCAGGGGGGGGGGGTGGTGTTGGGGGCTGGTTTTCAGGGTAGAGGCAGGGCACTCCCTGAATACATGGCTAGTCCATTGCAAGACATTCACAGATACACATATTCACACACCCAAGGGCAATTTATTGACGCCAATTTACCTCATCCGGGAAAACGGAGTACATGCCAGGGAGAACATGCCAACTCCACACAGAAAGGAAACAATCTGTTGCAAGACTTGTTTTTGATCAAAGGGAGGTAGAGTCAGAATTGTTGCTTTAGGCTGGTGTCCAATAAAAGAAAGAAAGCCAGCACTTCTACAGAACTCGCTCTTTGTGTTGTTTGGGATTTATGTCATTATTTTCGATAATGCAGCTGCTAGACTCATTCAATGATTCACATGATTGTTTACTTTGAATGATGACTAAGTGCCGTCTCTTTCTCCAGCTATGCAGCCTTTCGGCCCAGGTTACAACAGCCACTGCATGTGTGTAAAACTGGAGTCGAGGGTAATCCCACCAGATAACTTGCAAAGTGTGGAGATCTTGCCAAGAGGTCCTCACTGTAAGACTACAGAGGTCATGTAAGTACTCATTGAATCTTCCTGAAATATTACTCACAAAAATGAGTATTGCAAATTGGAATGTGATTTGTGTCAGCGGCGGATTGGCCATCGGGCAATTCTGGCAAATGCCAGAGTGGCCGGAACCATTTTTTAAAATAATAATAATAATAAATGTTAAGCATTTGTCTCAGTCAGCATCCGCCGGCCTGGTCACGAGATCAGAATTGGCCGTTCAGTCATACACGTCATCAGATGGAGACCGGAGTGCCAGTGCAACACGAGCGGTACAGATAGAGTTAGAGAAAGCAGAAAAGGGTTCTTAAGTCCGACGCTGCCAAATGCGTAAAATTAACCGAACTCTTTTCAAAAGGTTTAAATTCGACTGCTGCACCGCAGCAGGGCCGTAGAGGTAAGAAAACAGAAAACACAGCTGGTTACATTGGTTAAGCTTGAATTGCATGGCTGAAATATCATACAGCACACACTAGCAACACTTCAGCATACTTTAATTTACAAATGTATATAATAAATTACTTTAAAAGATTTAAAAAGGTAAAAATCTGTTGGTACACACAAACAAACCCACGTACAAACACAACTATTACTACTGCTACTATTCATAGTCTTTACTATATATTCTATTCCCTTTTGTGCTATTGTTATTACTTGTTTTAATTCATGTGTATTCCAATTCTGAGAGCAGTCAGTGAAAAAACATTTTGCTGTAATGTTTATTAACTAGGATGTTGCTGGAATCAGTACAGCCAGAGACCCCTGGTCTTCCAATACCAGTGCTGTGAGGAAGGATGCTATGGTAGGCCTAGGAGAGACATAAAGGAGTGTGGTAGAGGTAGGAAAAAACAGTGACACACAAATGTACTTTGGGTTTATAATTAACTCTACAGTAGAAGCGAACACATTTGACAACTGCTCCACTGCCATAATTTTCGCATCCACTGGACACACCTGCCCGTGTCCAACAACTCGACCAAGATAGGTCACAGTCGCCCTCCCAAATTTGAACTTCGCAAGGTTGATGGTGAGCTTTGCCTCTGCCAGACGTTAGAAAACTTCCACATGCGGTCTAAGTGAGAATCCCAGGTGTCCGAATAAATGACGACATCGTCAATGTACACAGCGCAACCTTCCATATCTCCAACAACCTGGTTCATGAGACGCTGAAAGGTTGCAGGTGAATTTCGAAGCCCAAACGTTATTACTTTATAAGAATATAAACCTTTAGGAGTAATAAAGGCAGCAATCTCGTCGAGCCCTGGTAGATAAAGGGACTTGCCAGTAATCTTTAAGAAGGTCAAATTTAGCCCCCACCCTGTCAATGCAGTCATCCATCCTTGGGAGGGGAAACGAATCCGGTTTAGTAACAGAGTCAACCTTACGAAAGTCAGTGCAAAACGCACAGTACCGTCCGACTTAGGCACGAGTATACAGGGAGAAGCCCAACTAGAAAAACTGGGTTCCGCTATGTCATTTTCTAACAAATATCCTATCTCCTCATCCATCTTTTTCTCTTTTTCTACATTAACCCGATAGAACCTCTGTTTTATTGGTTTAACGTCGCCAACCTCAATATCATGCTCTATCAGATGTGTGCGTGCGGGAGAATCAGAAAACAAACATGTCACGATTCTCGGGTGAGGTGAGAGACAGAGGACCCAAGTGCAGACAGGGACGTAAGGGGTTAACAAGACTTTAATTATAAATACAAAGACAAAACAAAAACCCACGATGGGGGACAACAGAACAAAACATGGCAACAGGAACGAAGACTCACTAAACTAACAAGACTAGACTAATAAAACATTACATCAGCTGAAACTAAACTTACTACAACAGGAACTCACCCCCGTGACACAAACACACAAGCAATGGACCAGCAGAGGACAATGAAACATGAGGACTATATAAAGGGGACGAAATCAAGAAGGGGACAGGTGTGGGGCATGAACTAATAATTATCACTAATGAGGAGACGAAAGGGCGGGAACAGAGACGCGACACCGGAGAGTGGAAGGCCAACAGGGCCAAAACGCCTCTCTCCACATGAAACAAGAGGTTCTGTCATGATTCTGCCACTAGGTCAAGAAAAGCAAGACAAGATGGGGCAGAACCATGACAAAACAAGGAAACCCATTAATCAGCTCTGTTACCTGCCGCGCACGCTCCACCGGCAAATGAGCCAACAACTTATCCAAGTTAGCCAAGGTCTCAGAGTTTTTAAAACAACTCATTGACATTTGCTTCATTACCCCAGGCACATCCTCTACTTCTACGCCTTCAGGTTTAATTAAAACAGTAGACCCAGCAACACATGCTGCATGAACCGGATTTGCGCTGGGTTGTTCGTTGCATGTAACAGACTGTGGCGCACGAGCATGATAAGATTTTAACAGGTTAACGTGACAGAGCTGTGTGCTCTTCCTTCGTTCGGGTGTCGAAATGATATAATGTTGCTCAGACACCTGTTTCACAATCGGATAGGGACCTGCAAACTTGGCCTGAAAAGGAGAACTCACTACAGGAAACAAGGCCAATACCTGGTCACCCGGACTAAACGTCAGGCGCTCCGCACTCCTACCATACCATACTGCGACAATGCCAACTTTTGTTTTGCCAGCTCCCCTGCGGTATAAGGGCGATGTTGAAAACTATTAACAAAATCAATCGGGTTTTTAGGAGGTTCAGTATCTTTTCAACTATCTGCCAACGCTGCCAATGGTCCATGCACTTTATGTGCAAAGACGAGCTCATTTGGGCAAAAACCCAAACTCTCCTGTGTCACCTCTCTGGCCGCAAGCATCAACCATGGGAGACCTTCCTCCCAGTCCTTACCCAGCTCAGTGCAATAGGCTCGTAATAAAGATTTTAACGTCTGGTGGAAACGTTCCAATGCTCCTTGACTCGGAGGATGATAAGCTGAGGCTTGGACATGACGGACACGGAGTTGTTTTAAAACCTGACCAAACATACGAGATGAGAAAGAGTATTGGAAAAAAGAGTATATGCATATGTATTTTTGCATCAATCTTTTATTATAAGCCTACTTCTGTTGTAATAGTTGTATAATGTATGGATTATATTGTTTTGTTTTTAATACATCTTATGGTTGAAAACAGCTAATATTACATAATTACATTACATAGGTTTGTAATACAGCTCTGATTTGACATAATTCAGATTTCATTATAACTCAGTCTTATCCATCCGTTTTGCAAGTTAGCTGTTCTACTGATGTTATCTTACATTCATACATTTGACATCTATGACGAACATCATGAATGTTTGCCAAGTAATTTGAGCAGACATAAGATTGCGGTTTTCGTCCTCAAGGAAAGCTTCCTATTACTTAACAGTGCAATAAGCCTGATGTGGAATTTTTCAAGAGTAATATTCCTCAGATAACAATAGTAAAACATGTATGATTAAATTACAAGGTTAAATTTTAAAGGTCTCTTACCATATAATCCATCTGGAGCTATTAGAAAATGGAGGCATGACAACGTGGATTTATTGATTGTTTTTCATAGCAGCTGACAAAGCATAAAAAGGTTAAACATGTCTTCCAAAAGAGGAAACATGTTCTCAAATATTCATCCACAGGCACTTAAAATCATGGGGGGGCCGGGAAACCTGGTCCACCCAAACATTTTATACATCGAATGTAAATGTAAATGTAAATATACTGTCGCTAAATTACGCCATGTCTTTCTTCTATGGGTGGTAGAACTCCCTCCCATTTACTCTTCGCGAACTCTCTTCTATAACCTCCTTTAAAGCAACAACGAGCCGTTTTTCAACCTTAAAATAATCTCTCTAAAATTATTTTATTGGTAGGACAACTCTTAACTGGACGAATTTTACTGCCGCTTCTACCTAAGCAGCCCTCTATCGGCTGAAATCACACTTGTAACTTTGGTTTGCGGGTAGGATCCCAAGCCCCGCCCATTACCTGCTTTACGGCATATGTCACGTTTTACGCATAGCCTGGGTGAAGTTAGCCAACATCTAACAATAAGACGAGACCATCTAGTTCAACGCAAGTCTCCAAACCATCACCATGGCAGAGCCTGCAAAGAGGGTTTGGAGGAAGCGAAGAAAAGAAAGAGAGAGAGTGATCGGACACTAGCCCTGATCATGAATCAATATCGGACGGGCTTACACTCGGTGGCGCGAGCTGAAAGAGGCAATGGGTTGCAAAACTGATGGAGACCAAGCGGTCCTGCTACTGGATTTGTAAGTGTTATATGTACATTTTTCTTACACTCCTGTAATTTTGAGCTTATTTGTTATTAGGATGTGTTCAGGTTGTTCATTGGCACACCACTGGTTCACAATTTATAACCATAAGGTAGCTGAGAAATAATATTTTGTTGTCCCGGTGTCGATAGCTAGCATGTTGTTTCTCGTCACGAATTTGTGTAATGCATGTAAACAAAGACCCAAACCACAATAAAAGTTTTGTGGTCAAAATGTGCAGATTCCGTAGTTCAGACCAGTTATGCACGCAATTGTTGAACAGTTCAGTCGTTGAGTAGGCTAATGTTATCGTTACTGTATGTATAATTATATGCTATGCGCTGTTTTCATAGCGAGTTGAGTATAGTTATTACACAAAACACAATGCCTGGTCGCGAGCGTGTTTAGTTTTATTATATTATACAAATTACACCCTTTGCAAACAATGCTACATACGCGAGCTACAAAAAAACTGGTCTACCGTCCTTTGTTGTCATTATAGTAGTAAATTATGGAGTAACAATACATAAAACTTTGTAATGATATCTGAAGAACATATGGTAACACGGGCTACTTTACCTGATCGGTGGACATACAGTAGTTTCAAAACGACGTATCTGGGTACGCCGGATACATCAGCTTTATAAACAAGTTCATGTGTATTGAGCTGACAATGGGGAAACTTTGCGACAGTTTTTACAACACACGTATCAGACAATTGCGCTTATCAACCACATGGGGTAACCATACGCCAAAACGGCTCGTTGTTGCTTTAAATCAGAGCTTCTTTTCAGCAAGCATTTCCACTCCTCAGTCTAGTCTTTTATGTTTCAGTTCTTGCATGTGTTAACTGTTTAAACTCATGCCTATGTCTAATCTGATTGTCTGTATGATACTTGTATCTGTGTCTGACTTGATGTTATCCACTACCTTTGTACAGCGACCTTGAGCTTGGGAAAGGCGCTTTATAAATAAAATGTATTACTATTATTATTAAAGTAGTCAAATGTGTAGGAAGAGGGCATCCCGATACTTTTGTCCATATATGGGTCAATGACATAATGACCACTAATCATGTGGTGCGACCAAAAATATCAATAATTGTTTTGAATTAAAAATCTAATTTTTTGTGGCTGAAATATGAATCTCTTATAGAGTATGCTTAAGTGAATGGTATTTTTAAAACATTTCAGTTGTGTGCGAATTTCAGGAAAAAAAATAAGTTTGATTATTTCGTTATTTTATAAAACAAAATTATAAAACACAAATGAGATAATAACTTACCAAAACTCAAAAGAAATGCAAGTACTTTGTTTCTAAACACTTTATATATAAAGATTTGTTAAAAAAATTTAAGCATGTCTAGATAATTAATTAATTTTAAGATAAATCACAATTCATAGAGGAAAAACACTAAAATCACTTATTAAAATTTTTATCTGCATTTAAGTGTACATGACATTCCATTCGTACATTTTAATTCGCAGAAACCCCACAGATTGTTTGTGCACAGGGGCATATACAAGACTACAGAGGCAAATATACTTCAGTAGTGTCACGTATGTCTGTTTGTGTTATTTTGTGAAAACAAATAATGAAATGAGAGAAACAGGTTGTTGCTTGTGTTTGCCTACAAATTTACTGGATCTAGAAAAGTTGGAATTTCGTTCAGAACTGAAAGTTGGGGAAGGAGTGGTGAACGCTTGTTCTACCCAAGCCTTCAGGTAACTGGTGTCATCAGACAAGGATTGCCACTCTAAAGCAGGAAGTTCTCTTTCAGATTTCAATTAAAGATTGCAAAGACAGCTGGAATAGTTTGCTTGTGGCAAAACTATCTCACAGGTGCAAATATATCTCTTAGAGAGCTACAGAAATTGCTTGTTAGTGATTGCCTATAAAGGTTGTACAACTAAATATTAAGGTTAGGGGTCCCATCATTTGTCTATGCTATGTTTACTTGGCTAATTGGCAACACTTTACAATAAGATTTGTTTACCATTATTCACATAAATTACCACATTATGCCCCAATTTCACAGACAAGGTTTAAGACTAGTCCGAGATTTTTTAACTGAAAATAACTTGCCCTGACATATCCTAAAATATGTCAGTGCCATTGTTCTGTCTCAAGATGCACATCAGAATTGTTTTTTTCTTACTGCATTTTAATAAAAGCGACTTAAATAGCCTAAATTAACTAAGGCGTAGTCCTGATTTAGGCTAAGCCTTGTCTATGAAACCAGAGGGCTGTTCCATAAAACAAGATTACGAAATAAGCCAGGCTTGTTGGTCAGTTCTGTTTCATAAAGCTAATTTAGAATAGTTTGAACTCAGTTGCTATGGCAACTTATGCTGGGAAACTAGCCTGGTCCGGCAGGCTATCTGTAAGGCTAAGCCTTAGTTGTTGCTTAACTAGAGGTCGGTTAACACAGACCCACCGTAATGTAATGATATTACCACCGATTCTCTGTCATGATGCAATATTATATCACTTTATTGAACATTATAAATAAAAATGTAAAGAAATCAATTAAATAAATTTCAGCTTTAACTTTTTATATTGAATGTATACATCCAGAGCACCCCTTTTTGTGAGAAGGTAGAGCTTGTACACAGTCTTTGTCTTCTTTGCATTACTCTGTAGGAACAGAAAGAATCATTTGATGGGATGCTCTCGGCATTTTGTTGTAATATGGTCCCAGTCTAAAAGGGGCTACTTCAGTGTCCTGCAGCCAATAATAATAATACACAATGCAAACACCTCACATTGAAGTGGGCCTTCAACTATCATCGAATGTGCAAACAGTGATTTATGTACCTTAGAGCTATTCTGAACTATAGATTGGTTATCTGAAACCAAAATTCAAACTCTGTTTATTGACAATAAATCAGTGCTTTAAACTCTCTTATACTCACAGGGTTTCTGGTTGTTTTTTGAGGCTAAGATATAGTTATATATGCACATTATACCATTGCTGAAATCTAATGGTAACCTAACACTGCACTGTATCGTAATACATTTTATTTTAAAAAAATCAAGTAATGTAGGCTCAACATTTTTGTACAAGATATTTTAATAACCCTTTTCCTTGCTTACTGATTGAATAAATTGTAGCAAAGATTATTATTTAACATTATTTAATTTATTTGTATTAAACTATGCTATATGAATACATTTGAACACTTTATACTAACTTCATGCATTGAGTCATTTTTGAATTTCTTGCCAATCTTTCCCTCTGGTTTCATTATTTGCAGCAGTATTACCTTTGATAGTTTCTTACCTTTGCCGTTTAAATTCTTCACACATTTTGCAGAAAGTAGTGGTAATGCACCAATACACTGGATATCAATCGCCGTTAAACACATAATAAGAAGAAGAGCACCAATCGCCGCATTCTTTTCCTTAGCGGATCGATTTGATCAGCACTTGACTTGCAAGGCTGCTGAATTATAGCGTGCGCACGCTATTATCTTGACTTACTTACGCTAAAGCCAAGCTTTATGAAACCCGTTTAAGCCTGACTGATTAGTTCAGTTCATTCAGGTCTGGTTTTGGACCTTAATTCTCGCTTTTCTAAGCGACTTTTATGAAACAGCCCTCCGGCCTAAATATGAATTGCTTGTTGTGGGTCAGTGCACCAATGCATTAACTAATGTTATCTTGTTGTAACAACGGGAGGAGAAACCAGGCAAGAAGTAGATCCACATGCAGTTAAGATAACTAAACAATAACAAAACAAGGTAATCCACTGAACGCCAAGCAAACACTGGGAACACGACAAAACATTCAAGGACTGACACTAGACAAAGGAAACACTGGGGTTTAAATACATTGGGGAAACGAAGTAACAAGTAACACCTGGGAAGATAATTAACAAAGGGCCAATGAACAAAAGAACTGCGAAGGACTACAACACAGGACAGGAAACAGGAACTCATAAAAGGAACAAACTAAAAGTCCACAGAAACTAACATGAACACGTGACAGTTGTGAATGGGACCTTATTATTAAAGTGTTATGGTGTAACGTGTTAAGGTATGTTGAGTAAAAAATAAATGAAAGTCTGTAATGATTAAACATGGGTATCATTAAATAATAAACAATAAATAAACATTAAGCCTGCTCTCTTTGTCACTTTAAACAGACTAATAAGCTCTTTGCACTACCTCACATCTGCACTGTTGTATATTTCACTCTATCTGCCCTTATCTTCTTTTTCTTTTTTCAAATATCCCTGCTTGTAAAATTGTATTTTACATATATATACACAGTATATAATCTGTATTTATCTGTATTTTTATATATATATATTTTATTCTGTGTTAGTGTTATCTGTATGAACCAAGGGTCTGAGAGTGATGCAATTTCAACCCTCTATATGTATGTACTGCACGTGGCAGAATTGACAATAAAGCAGACTTTGACTTTTAGGGTACCACTAAATTTTTCCACTTCTGTATATAGAGACTTTAAATTTGAGCCCCCCCCCAAAAAAACCCCATTAATATATGGCCTAATTGTACCCCTCAATATTTGATATTTTTGCGTTATTATATATTTGAATATGGGACCTTTTTCGATCAAACTTAAACCTCTTCTTTAGTGCTGTATTGTGTATTGTCCCTACCCCAAAACATGGAGTAACTTGATAAAATGGTCTTATTTTACAGAAAACCCTCTAAATTGTAACAATTTGACAGTAACTTGTCAATCCTTCTATGTTATGTTACTCTAAAGTGTTATATTGGTAAAATATACAGTGATATTTGTGAGAGTGAGAACTTACTTTTGATACATGACTCATCTGAGATGAATTCAGGAAAATGAAATCAGACCTTATTATGTGCTTTAAATTGAAAATATTGACGAGACTAGTAAGAAAGTTGAGGTTCTAAGGCAGCTTTCTAAAGATACCATATTTCTAGCTTTGTGCTCCAGAACTTATATTGGGTGGGTCCAATATTGCATCATCAAATCTTTAGATAATACATTCAATATGGCATGAGGGCCAAAAGTAAATAATTAAACAATTTTCATTTATAACTACTACTTCTATTCCGATGACCTAATTATATTATGTTGATTGTTTCACAACTTGTTTTTCAGACAATGTCTGACTATGTAAAAAACTGATGAAGTCAGTGTACAGAACAAGATTAGATCTTCTTTGTGGTCTGCCGACACATCATCAAACTAAAGTCTGATGTCCCAGAGAAAAGTGAGTCATTCAATTGAGTCAATGTTTCAACAACATTGTGCAAGTTTTAATAGGCTAGAGTTTCTCTGTCAGTGATCCTTAATTTAACACGCACATGCAGGCTATGTGTCTGGTTATAGGTTTCACCTGTACAATCATGCTTTTTGAGCATATTGAGTCCTATACAAGCCATATAAGCATAATCTTACATAAACTCAAAGACGTTATTGTTCTGGCTGCGGAAAATAACTTTCTTACGTTATGAGGTCATAGGCCAGACTCTCTTAGTCATTCATCACAATGGTTAAGACCAAAGAACATAGCTGTGATGTGCGACAAAAGGTTACTGATCTCACAAAATAGAAAGTGCCTATAAAAAAATGAAAAAACCCACTAAAAATGCCCATTTCCACCACCATCAGAGCAATAATTAAGATATTCCAGTCAACTGGAAGTGATATGAATCATCATGGAAGAGGACATGTGTCTATCTTGTACCACTGTCAGCATTATGGTTTGACTGATCAAAAAATCTCCAGGAATCACAGCTGCAGAATTGCAGAAGTTAGTTGGGTCTAGGAGTCAGAAAGTCTCCAAAACTATAATCCGATGTCACCTGCATCACCACAAATTGTTTGGAAGGCTTTTAGGAAAAAAGCCTCTACTCTCATCCAGAAACAAACTCAAACATCTAAAGTTTGCCAGACACTACTGGAACTTCAAATGGCATCGGGTTCTATGGTCAGATAAAACCAAAATAGAGCTTTTTGGCAACCATTGTATACAGAGAGGTAGCCGTATGGAAAGTACCTCATGCCCACAGTTAAATATAGTGGTTGGTCTTAAATGTTTTGGAGCTGTTTTTCTGCCAGAGGACCTGGACATCTTGTTAACATATATGGCATCATGGACTCAATTAAATATCAATTAAATGAACACCTGATTGCTTACTAAACTCGAGGTCTTGCCCTGGCCATCCCAGTCCCCTGACTTGGATCCCATATACTGTAAACCTGGAGGAGAGTCCACCAGCATGGACCTCAAAATCTGAAGGATCCGGAGAGATTTTGTATTGAGGAATGGTCTCTTGTATTCTGAAACCTTATCAACCATTATAGGAAAAGACTCTTGGCCATGGGAGGGAGCACAAAGTGTTGGCTAGAAGGGTGCCAATAATTGTGGCACACATACACTCACCTAAAGGATTATTAGGAACACCTGTTCAATTTCTCATTAATGCAATTATCTAATCAACCAATCACATGGCAGTTGCTTCAATGCATTTAGGGGTGTGGTCCTGGTCAAGACAATCTCCTGAACTCCAAACTGAATGTCAGAATGGGAAAGAAAGGTGATTTAAGCAATTTTGAGCGTGGCATGGTTGTTGGTGCCAGACGGGCCGGTCTGAGTATTTCACAATCTGCTCAGTTACTGGGATTTTCACGCACAACCATTTCTAGGGTTTACAAAGAATGGTGTGAAAAGGGAAAAACATCCAGTATGCGGCAGTCCTGTGGGCGAAAATGCCTTGTTGATGCTAGAGGTCAGAGGAGAATGGGCCGACTGATTCAAGCTGATAGAAGAGCAACTTTGACTGAAATAACCACTCGTTACAACCGAGGTATGCAGCAAAGCATTTGTGAAGCCACAACACGCACAACCTTGAGGCAGATGGGCTACAACAGCAGAAGACCCCACCGGGTACCACTCATCTCCACTACAAATAGGAAAAAGAGGCTACAATTTGCACGAGCTCACCAAAATTGGACAGTTGAAGACTGGAAAAATGTTGCCTGGTCTGATGAGTCTCGATTTCTGTTGAGACATTCAAATGGTAGAGTCAGAATTTGGCGTAAACAGAATGAGAACATGGATCCATCATGCCTTGTTACCACTGTGCAGGCTGGTGGTGGTGGTGTAATGGTGTGGGGGATGTTTTCTTGGCACACTTTAGGCCCCTTAGTGCCAATTGGGCATCGTTTAAATGCCACGGCCTACCTGAGCATTGTTTCTGACCATGTCCATCCCTTTATGACCACCATGTACCCATCCTCTAATGGCTACTTCCAGCAGGATAATGCACCATGTCACAAAGCTCGAATCATTTCAAATTGGTTTCTTGAACATGACAATGAGTTCACTGTACTAGAATGGCCCCCACAGTCACCAGATCTCAACCCGATAGAACATCTTTGGGATGTGGTGGAACGGGAGCTTCGTGCCCTGGATGTGCATCCCACAAATCTCCATCAACTGCAAGATGCTATCCTATCAATATGGGCCAACATTTCTAAAGAATGCTTTCAGCACCTTGTTGAATCAATGCCACGTAGAATTAAGGCAGTTCTGAAGGCGAAAGGGGGTCAAACACCGTATTAGTATGGTGTTCCTAATAATCCTTTAGGTGAGTATTCAACAAAGATTTTTTTCTTTTTTTTTCTTGGTGTTTTCTGTGTTGTATTTGCAAAGGTTTGTTTTCAATGAAAGCAGATGTTTTTTCTTAATATTTTGAGCAAAAGATCAAACAATAAAGACATTTTTCACAGCCTTCTTTGCTCATATTTACCAAGGGTGCCAATATTAGTGGAGGGCACTGTAGTGCCAATTGAAATGTATCTGAAATGTATAATGTATCTACATTATATTGAGATAATACTGAGCTAATGAAACGTTAAATTAATGAATAGTAAATGTAAAGCACACGCATGCACATTTTATCTTCTTCTCTTCAATTTTTCTTTGGAATTTATTGCTGAATTCTGACATCATCATAATGACAAAGTATAGACTATTGCATTTTTGCATGTTCAACTTCTGTTGAAAGAAGAGCAAATTAAATAACAGTTTTGTCACGCATGATAGCTTAATCATTTTTCCTGTTAATACCAGGACTCTAAAATTTTCATACCTACTTATTAGACTCTTTTGCATTGTTGCACCTCTAACTTCTCTAACCTTCTTCTGAAGAATGTCCCTGCAGCAATACGGAAGTAGTAAATCTGTAATGACTCACTGAAGTGCTTGGCCTAAATTTAAACCAAGTAAAAAGGAGGAAATGTCTTGCCATGTAATGACATTTACAGATAGAAAAATTGTAAGAAAAATATTTAATCTAACAAAACACTTGGCACTGTACAGCCAAAGGATTTTGATGGCGAAAACATAAAATCACTTTATATTATTTATATGATGTGCAGTAGGATGTGAAGGGTCTTGTGAAACTGTGGGCCGTGGGGGTACAATATGCGGGGTTCCCTGTACTTTATTAGGCAAGGTGTGTTCACTTGACACCTTCTGAAATGATGGTTACGCCCCTGAAACCGACCTGAAAGAAGCATTGTTAACTCTCTGGGACTCTCTTTTCGGACCGAAAAATGTTACATTTTGAAATGGTAAAAATCGTATAGCTTCATCGGAATGAGATGACACTTGGAGACTTTTGTCACATTAGCTATGTGAACAAAATATAAAAATTTGGACACGTGATTCATATGTTAAAGGGTCACAAAAAAATGTCACACTTGGCTCCTTCAAGGTAAACATGATAAAATATGAAAACTCAGAGAATCGTCTGGTTGTACAAACTACAAATCAGCAACTTTGCAGAAAAAAAGTGCACAGCAATCACAGGGTGACACTCTAAAATATCAAAATGTGCAAAATAGTCACCCACGCACACACACACACACACACACACACACACACACACACACACACACGTGTGCACACACACACGTGTGCACACACACTCAAAAAAATTAATTGGCAAGGCTGCAACAGAGCAAATTTTGAGAATATGTTAAATAAAATCAATAAATGAAATAAAAATACAAAAGAGGCTCTCTCTCTCTCTCTGACACACACACACATGCACGCGCCGCGCACATACACATACTCAGGAACCTAGAAGTTACACCATGCCATTACATGTTTTTACTTTTTTTACAACCAGATGGCACCAATCTGCTTTTCAAAGATTGGATTTTAACGGCCTGGTATCTGTTTTAACCTGAAATAATGCATTAATTGAAAATAATATTTAAAAAAATATCACAAAATTGTAAAAAAAAAATGTTAAAAATATATTGTTTTCAATGGGGAGAAAAATGGATAATAATTATGGCATTAATGTTAATTAGTACCATAAAAGTATCTCAAAATGCAAAATAATAAATATTTTGAACAAAAATGTATAAGATAAATTTTCCTGAAAAAAAGTTGCAGGAGTCAAGTGTGACCATGAAGGAGCCAAGTGTGACCCTTAAATGAAGAGGCCCAGAGGTGCATACAAATCCATACATACAAATCGTTTTTAATAAAACAGTTTTAAAAAAGTATAAGGTTGAAAACATATCTATCAGGAAATGGACTGCAGATTCATCTTTAGCTTTGCGAGGATGTTTTGATTGCACAAATTGGGAGGTTTTTGAAAACTAGTTATATAATTTTTTGTGAGGATATGTTGATCCCTCAAAAAATGGTACGAACATTTGTTAATACAAAGCCGTGGATATCTAAATCCATAAAGTCCCTTATGATTGAAAGAAATGAGGCATTTCATGCTGGTGATTTGGGAAGGAAGCATGACCTGCAAAAACAAATAAAGTGTGAAATTAGGATGGCCAAAAATAGGTACAAGGAAAAAGTAGAGGGGGACTTAGAAGAAATAGACTTGGCTCCGCCTGGAGAGTATGCATACTATAACAGGATCTAAGCTTACGTATTGTTTATAGCCAGAAATTCACGTATATTTCAATCTGCTTTCTTCTTATTATTATTATTATTATAAGTGATGTTTTTTTTCAACGAATCACACTCAATATATCAGTGTTACTGAGAAAGAGTTTCTACCATTGATGCTCTGACGGCAAAACTATGAACAGGTGTAAATTATTTATAACATTATTATAGGCCTAAGTGTACAATTAACACAATATCGATAATCATGTTTAGTTTATAAAAAAGTTTATTTATAGCGCATCTCATAATTTTGCATTGTTGCAAAGTAGCTCATTTAGTACAGTTAGTGGCAAAACTGAGCCTGTGAGTTACCTACATTGAACCCCGAGTGAAGCACACTTCAACTGTGTCAGTGTCTTGCTGTCAGTCATTCACATTGCTGTTGGATGACTTTGTCACTTCTGAGGTTTGAGATTAAAATTTAACAGACACTGGACTAGAATGGCCACATTATTTGGAATGGTCTCTTTATTTTTCTGCAACTGTATGTATAACATAACATATGTAAATGTTTCATAATGTAATTACCTTGATCCAAAATGAAACTTGGATCGTTTTCTTAGGTGTGGGAGCCACCAATTGGACATTTTATATACTGTACTGTTCTCTTTAGTAAATCAAAGCATCTCCATCCTTCCTTTGGTTATGCCACCATATGAACTTGGAGGTTTGCGCATCCACTTAAATAAAAAACACCTTAATAATTACGCATTATTGCAAAAATGCACGATTCTGAGAAAAGCTTCTGAACAATTTGCATAAATCCACACATAAATCCATAAAACCCCAGGACTGTGTGAAATTAAAAAAATTAACAATCCACATTAAAACAACCCTTTATTCTAAACATGCGGCAATACAGCCACTGGATCTGAAACTAGAACAGTTTTAAAATACATAAATTAAAGATATAAGTCCAAATAATAATTTAGATTTTTGTTTATTGCTTTTTAATTCACATTGACTATACTAAAATAAAAAATACATTTTACTAAATCAAGCTGAGCTAAAACAGCTCACTAACAAGCATTCATTTGTCAATTTATTAAAATACAGATTAACTGCTTGTACCATGTTTTAGGCACACAACAGTATATTTCGAAATCGTTTAATGAAACTAAAAACAAAATTATATTTTGCTACTTTTTTATTTGGGGTAACTATGGGATCTACGTACAATGATCATCATCGCATAACACATTTATGGCATATGACAATTACAAGTTCCACTCGGTTTTAGAATGGCATGACCATAATTTATAATACATTTTTAAAGGAGTCATTCGCCGGAAGTACGTGGCGAAGTACGTTTTCTTTGTCTTTTGTGTGTTATAAGTTGCCCATGCATGTATTAGACACGTGAAATTGCAAAAATTTCAGTGTCGGAACAAAAGATGCATTCTATCTAAAAGAGAATGCTCACCCAGACCTGCCTGAAACGCCTCGTGTAACCACACCCCCACAACTTGACGTCAGCTCGTGGAGTGATTTGACTAAAACCGCCCAAATCTACACTTAAGTAATGTGGGCGGTCTTGTAAATCTCATTGTACCTCCGCCGGAGCAGCCATGTCGTGGAGACGCTGTGTGTTCCATTGCCAAAAGAAAGCCTCTTTGTTTTCTCTGCGATGAGTCAACAAAAAACGAATGGTTACATTTTATTTCCAACACTGTTCCAGAGAAGTACAATGAAAAAGTGATAGTTTGTGCAGAGCATTTTAAGGACGATTGCTTCACTAATCTGGGAGCGATCTAGACCGGCCATGCACGGCATCTTCTGTTAAAAAGTGGGGCAATTCAATCGGTTAAAACTCCGCGAGGACAGTGGCGCTTCAGATTCACAGCCTGGTAAGAGGCGTTACATTTCCGTCGCACGATTGCAGTATTCCACCAATCACTACGCAGTAGTGAACTGGCCAATCATAGCACACCTCGCTTTTCAGAGCGATGAGCTTTGTAAAATATCCTCGCGTTTCAGAGAGGCGGGGCTAAGAGGAGATACAAACATGCACGGTATGTGGAAAATACAGCGTTTTTAACCTTAAATCATGTATACACATTGTAATACATCTAAAGCAAACAATAATATTCGTTTTAGCCGCGTAAAACGACCCCTTTAATACACCCCTTCAAGCTTCCATCATTAGGCACTAAATTTGTCTCATGTTATCATTACTGTCAGTGTTTACAGTTCTTCAAGCATTACCTTTAAACAGCTATAATTGACTAACAGAAACTGCCAAAGACACGGAGGTAGATAAGAGATTTACTGCTCAAATTGTCACAAATCACAGCAACTTCATTAGCTCATCGTGACAACCTTGGACAGTGCTTTCTCTTATGGGTCAGAGCATTACTTAATTGGCTAAAACCCTTTCCACACAAGGGGCAGTGGTACGGCTTCTCTCCAGTATGCATCCTCACGTGTTTTTTCAAGGAACATGAACGGGGAAAGCCCTTTCCACAATACAAACACTTAAAAGGTTTTTCTTCAGCATGACTATATTCATGCTCTTTCAACTGAATGGATCTTGCAAAGGCTTTGCCACATTTAAAGCACACATTTGGTCTCTCACCAGTATGTACTTTCTGATGCTCTTTTAAATTGTAGCGCAATAAAAAAGTCTTGTCACAAAAAGAGCACACAAACGGCTTCTCATTTGCATGGATTTTCAGGTGTTTTTTGAGCTGACTCTCCTCAATGAAACTCTTGTCACAATGAGAACAGCGATGCAATTTCTCACCCAAATGCATTTTCATATGACTTACTAGGTTGGGTTGATACTTGAAATCTTTACCGCACTGAGAGCACGTGAAAGGTCTCTCTCCAGAATGAATTCGTGTGTGAACGCTTAAGTTTCCTTTATGAATGAAACCCTTTCCGCACTGAAGACATTTAAAAGGTCTCTCTAGAGTGTGAGTTTTTACGTGATGTATAATGCTACTTTTATGCATGAAACATTTTTCACATTCAGGGCACTTGAAGGGCTTCTCTCCGGTGTGGGTTCTTAAATGGTCAGTAAGGCTATCTTTATGGATGTAACTCTTTCCACATTGGTGGCATACATATGGCCTCTCTCCAGAATGAACCCTCATGTGGTTTTTAAGGCTTGCATTATGAACGAAACTCTTTTCACATTTATCACACGCGAAAGACTTCTCTTCATCGTGAATTTTGAAGTGATCCAAAATGTGTTCTTTTTTTGTGAAACTCTTTTTACATTTAAGGCTTTTGTCAATCTCAGTCTCTGAGCAACTTAAAGAATCTTCTTCAGACTTCACAACTGTTTCTTCAGCTTTGAATTGATGAGGTTCCTGGAATAGATCTTTCGCCTCCACCTTCAGTTCATGACATTCCGCTTTTACTTCCACCAGATCTAAAATTAGTGTTAAGTAAATAATTAAAAAGTTGTTACAATTCTAGTCATAACATCTGACATGAATTCTAAGTAAAAATGATCGTTCTTCGTTTCATTATATTAATCACGTTTTCACTGGTCTTGTTTTCTAAACCGCAACGTTAGATGAATTACGTTTCTAGCGGTTATAAAAGTAAAACAAAGACATTTGTACCAACCTCTTTGTCCTTTGGTTTTCACTTCACACGTTCTTGGAGCATTCGTGTCTTCGCTCTCTTCTTTAACAAAATCCATCGTTTATATTATCCGCATTATAAACACGTGTTGTTGATATACAGCATCTGTCCTGGCTGCTGCGTTCTGCTGCCTGTGCACAAACAATCACGTACAAGAAACAAAAAGACACTTAAGAAAACCACTAACATAAACAATATCTGATCTATATTTAACACTTTCGTGTAACAGTGTGCTAGTCATAGTTCATAACTAATAAATTAACATTGAAGTTTAACCTTCTAAATAGCTGTTACATCTCTACGAATGGCGTCATGTTCGGCAATGCTCTTCTTTCGTTTTCCTATCGGTTGGCAATATATCCTGAAAAGTGCACTTTCGCCACCTACTGGACTGGACTTTGAAGCGCTGGTTGGCTGAATAAATAAATAAATCATAGCAAATCATAGCTATTCCTTTTACTTTCAAATATGGTAGTAGCCATGCGTATTATTATAGTATACGTGTTGGTTTGTTGGCAAATTAATAACCATTTGTGTTACCATTGTTTTACTACAAATATTAATTTGTTTAAATAATATTAAACTTGCTGTTGTAGTAAACCATATGGTTAATTTTCACAAGGGTTTCCTGGAAGTGCAAAAAATACACCTCATAGTATTTTAATGCATCAAAGTGACTTTTATATTTATGAAACATTGCTGCATTAGTCTACAACTGGTGAGAGTTACAATTAAAGACCTTTCGAAGGAATGATTTATTAAGTAAATATGTTTATTTACATTACTTATATGTATCTATGCAAGCAGTGAGCAGTGCTTTGTACCACATATTAACAGACATAAGCTCCATTACAGTGCATTTCATATTGTGACGTGCTCATTTGCAATACTGCTCGAGAAATGACAGGTCACATGTTACACAGACATTAAAAAGCGTCTTTAACATGCGTATGGTTTAAATATATGTAACGTTAAGTCTACTTCGAAGACGCGTGTGTGCGTGGAGCTCCCCTTTATGCTATACATATTAAAACACTGCATTTTCACAGCAAAATCAAAAATGTACTAAACTATGTAGCGGTGTAGCATCGTACAGGTTAACCTTACGCTACAGCACTTTAACAAATGCGACTGCAACGCCAAGAGAAGCGTTGTTGGCTAGTAATACTCACTTTTGAAAACACCTGCCTCGCAGTTCTCCTCCATGCTCCTGTTTGAACTTATCAATTCCCGTAGGCTCGTGGGATATAGTAGTATCCCAAGTATCTGTCGCTGGGTGCTTCAGAATGTGGGCGTAACCAGTAAGCCATCCGGGAATTTCTCACCTACTCTTTTATGAATACTGAGGTTTGGGACCAGTGTTGGGTGTAACTAGTTACTAAGTAATTAGTTACTGTAATTTAATTACTTTTCACTTGAAAACGTAAAGTAAGGGATTACTCTTATTTTTTCTGTAATTTAATTACAGTTACTTTTGATGTAATTAGACTAAATACTTTGTGTAATATATGTGTGTGCAATAGCGGAATTAACATCAAAATTCAAAGTCTAACTTTAAAATCTGTGCTTTAATGTATAATTCTCACATTTGTAATACTTTGGTCGGTACATAAGAGTACTTTATGTAGTTCATATTATTTATTTGAATGAATTAAAAGAGCCGTCCTTGAATCACTTAACTAATCAAAGTTGATGTATGATATAGAAAGTCATTAGTAATAAGTAACTAAATACTTTGTGGAGAGAGTAATTTGTACAGTAATCTAATTACACTATTGAATATGTAATTAGTAACTAGTAATTAATTACTTTTTCAGAGTAACTTACCCAACACTGTTTGGGACATATTATATTGTTTTCACATACTAGTAGGTAAGTAGGCAGTTTCGTACGCCACAGTAGTATACACACGTCCAAATCTCGCGAGAAATAGTGCACCAGGCGTAAATTTCTCGCCTACTGTTTTATGAATACTGAGGTTTGGCACATACTACTCTTTCGCCTACTGCTTTTTGCCTACTATTTAGTATGACAGTATGCGGTTTGGGACGCAGCAAGGGCTTCTGAGGAATACGCGAAAGGGGCGTATCCCATTTTAAAGTAATTATATCACAACAAATGTACATGCATGGGCAACTTATAACGCACCAAAGACACATAAAAACATGTGTTCGCGCCATATGACCACTTTAGGATTAAAAACAAGAGTCAAGAGCCCAACTAAAGCAAACGCTAATCACAATAAAGGTGGTTTGTTGAAACTTAAAAAAAATACAACAGGTGCATTGACCAGCTTTTTGATGTAGAAGTTTGATGTCAAATGGACGTTGTACGTTTTTGATGTCAGTCTGATTTGCACTTTTTACCTGCTTTTTGACGACAATTTAAAGTAAATTTGAAGTTTTGTTTGACGCCACTTTTACGTCTTTTCAACATCAACGTGCCCGCTGGGCATCACAGGGTCAAAGCAAAGCCCCACTGGGTCCCCATCATACAATGGGCGGAGTCGTTCCACTCACTTACACAGCCCGAGTCGTCAAAAGAAAAGAAAACGATGACTCGGTCGGGGGAGTCGTCCCATTGTATCTCTTGTGCAGCCAGAGGAATCGTTCGTCTGTGTCCCCAACACTTTGCCAGTGGTGTACTTCATCTGAATCCCTATCACACAGCAACTGGTCATTCAACGTTGACCCGTGATGTTGATTCAATTGTGAGTATACGTTGAAATGCCAGCTGGTATAATTCTAAGGTGCATTTTCAATCACAGAATTCCTACAAAGTATAGTCTAAAAATATATATTTTTTGTCACACCCATTTTCCCTTTTTAAAATAGAAAACTTGTGTATTGACTGATTGAACCCCTTTTGATAAAGTCAAAAAATCAGGAAAAGTTTGATGTTTTAATTATTGGTAATAAAAACATTCTATGAGTTTATATTCCAAGTTTTGACTGCAAATGTTACAACGATGGAATTGCCAAAATACAAAGAAAATGTAGAACGTGTATACTAACAAATTGCAGTGGTAAAGTATTGGAGTAAATGTACTTAGTTACTTTACTTAAGTATCTTTTTGGCTACTTTGTAGTTGTACTGAGTATTAAAGATATTAGCAACTTTTACTCTCTACTTAACTACATTTTTGAACAAGTATATGTACTCTTTACTCCACTACATTTGTAATGACTAATGCAATTACACATTACATTTTGCATGCCACCTATCTTATAATTAATATTGCCATTTACAGGGTAATGAAGGTACTACAATCTTGTGGATTTTGCCATAACTTACAAAAACTTGTCAACATGGCTTCTTTATATGAATATGAGTGCAGTATCAGGTAGATGTCAATCGCTGGCGGTTTATACATGGTTAGCCCTTACCCGCTATTTCTACAGTAATATATTGGCAACACTCTTGCCAGCTAGTTACTGTAGGTCACACATCTACAAAAGCTCTTGTTTTTAAAACTAACTCTTCCTAAATGTGCTCTAAACATGTTTGCTCAAAATTTGACCATATGGTGGGACTATTGCCATGAAGTGATGTAAACCAGTAAAAAGAATGTATAGTATTTCAATTTTCAAAAGTGCTCTCACACTATATAGACAAAATATTAACCTATAGAATGAGTCGGACACAGAGAAATGAACAATTCACATATGAATCTCAACAATGGTGACAATCAACTGAACAGCTTCATGCTGCAATGCATGCTGGGTACATAGTACAAAACTCATTCATGATTGTTTGTCACCATTGATGAGGTTTGTATGTCAAGTGTCTAACTGTGTCTCAATTGCAAAGAAAGATTTTCTGACAGAGATCTTTCCATTATAACATGTAATCACTTTACCAAACATATCTTAATAAATCTTAAATGCTATATTATTATTATTTAATGATTGAATTCTTTCAGATGTATCTTCAGTTACTAAGCAAACATAAAGTTGCGGTTCCTGTAAAGTCCCTTTCAGTGTTCTTGTATAAGTGTACATTTTAAAGCTACAAGAAAGTCAAAGAGTCCAACCAAAGCAAACACTGATCGCCATAATGGTGACTTAAAACATAGCTAATTGAACCACTATGAACTAGAGTTAAATCTCAATAAGATCTTACACAGATGACAGAAATAAAGTGAAAGTGGTGTCTGTAATATGTGAAGATGTTATTGATGTTTGTGTTTAATTATCCTCTGGTGAAATCTTGACAGATTTATTGTGTTCATCTGTTATTTACACTTGTTCATCTAAGACTGTGTGACTTAAGTGCGTTAATAGATTCTTTAATAATGTATCTTCAAACAGCCATTGCAGTAGTTTACTGTAAAACACCTACAGTAACTAGCTGGCAACAGTGTTGCCAATATATTACTGTAGAAATGGCAGGTAAGGGCTAACAGTGTATGTGAAATGAGGACATGACTGCAGCTGGCGATGAGGCCCAAACCAGCATGTCCAGTGCAAAAAGGCTTTGACTTTTTAATTCTACTTAACATTATTTTATTTATCTGTTATATTGAAGAGACCTTTTTGAAGGACTTTGGTTTACTTATGAGCACTTGAGCTTAAATGAGACTTAGGGTGTTTGTAATGACGTAGGTTATGGTGTCGACCATGATTTGTTGCAATTTTGAGGTGTTCAGTCTTATTATGATTTAAGAAAATAAATGCGATTGCTCACCTCACAAATCAACTGTTTCTAGTTTTTCACTGATGTGTCTCTTAAGCGTTGAGGACTAGTGCTGCTTTGAGCCTACATTCAGTATGAGTAAAATACTCAAGTACTGTTAAAATCAGATACTCAAAGACTTTTACTCAAGTCGTTTTGGAATTGGTGACTTGTAACTTGTAATGGAGTAATTTTCACTGCAAGGTATCTGTACTTTTACTTAGGTATGGTTTTCAGGTACTCTTTACACCTCTGACAAATTGAAGAACATTGAGAAACATATATGATCAAATCGGGAGATATTTCAGAAATAGGGAATAATCAATGAATATATGATTTTACATACATATCCCATTAGGTGGCGGTATGCACCTTTTACATTGCTCTGTAACGCGCCATTAGAAAGCGACGTCATCAAAGTCCGACAGCGTCTCATGACTTGCGGTTCTACATTGAAGTTGGCGAGGTCTGTGCATGGTTATTCGCCAGTTCTGAAAAATGTTGTAACGTTTATTTCTTGTTTATTTGTAGCGTTCTAAGATCGTTCTTGTATAATTAAATACGACGGGAAAGCTTTGATCTTAACCATTACATTAGACCCGTCGTTGCACATGTATCGGTGTGTAACGTTATCCATTTTCGTCTTGCGTTTTACCTGGCAATGGCAATATGTCCCCATGAAATGGAGAACATTTATTTTACATAAAGGTGTTACGACTTTCTCTGTGATTGTCTTTGTAAGGATGCATCACCTCATCTTTGATTAAGTTTTACGAATGGAAGAAGAAACGCTAACACAGGGGCAGCGTTGTTATGATGAAGGGCTGTCCCAAACAAACGAATCTGTGATCCCTGATTTATTTGACTTTCTGCGTATCGATGTGGAGCTCGAACCTGTTGGTAGCGACAGAGAGGAAAACGCGTGTTCTGTAAGATGACTTTGGTGCAGAGAAGCAGTCCTAACAGAGAGAACATGTTATTCCAGTCTCTTATTTAATTTTTTTATTTTTAGAAAAATGTCATGCGAAAGCAGCGTAATTGGGAGAGAAGAGTGGAGGTGAAGAAAAGCAAAAGAAAAGAGGAGAAGCAAAGAAAGAGGCTCAGTCGAAATAAAGGTGAAATTTAACTAGTATTTTGTGCACATAATTTACACAAAACACTTATAAACTGAATTTTGATTGTTTAAAGATACTTTTGGTATGTCCATCTCACTAGGTTCATGTTAGGCAAAGTGACATTGTAGCTCAAATATTTTTTACACATGGATCAACAGACAGACTGGCTTGTGTCTTGGCAATAAGTATTATTGTTTTTAGCAATAACAGTAGTTAAAAAAGTTTGCTTTGCAGATATTAACGGACCGCAGCTTAGCAAGCGTGTCATGAAAGCGATTACAAAAGAGAGACTGGAGGATGCCAGAGGTGCAGGACTGGTTCTGTGTGTGGACTTCAGCATGACCGATCACATGTCACATAAAGTAAGCTTTGCAAAACCGTAACACAAACACATTTTACACACAATGGACTACTTGCACTTCTTCCGCATTCTCCTCGATGCGGCTCAATCATTCCGGGTATCTGCATGCTGAGATCATAGTAAATTATTTCTATTTTTGGGACGGTCACTTAATTAAAAAGAATAAATCCTGTTAGTGACGTTAACATGCTTTAATGTGGGTTTTTATGACAGATCTTAAATTAGCAGAAGTTCACCTTCTAATATTTTTTGAATGATTACTCAACTCATGCATTACACTGGGTTCCAAATTATTATGCAAATGATATCTTTCTCTGGTTTTCCTAATTTGTCGATGCAAATGACAGTCAGTATAATTTTCAAGTAATCAACAGTTAGGGTACATTTGGAATTTTATTGAACAAACCTCCCACTGACAACAGTATTTATTTAAAAAATGAAAAACTCAAAATGCACTGTTCCAAATTATTATGCACAACAGAGTTTGAAAACATTTCATAGGTTGTAAAAAACTGAAAATGGTCATTTGTTGAATTTGCAGCATTAGGAGGTCATATTTACTGAAATCAAAAGCTATTTCAATCAAAAACATCCTAACAGGGCAAGTTACATGTTAACATAGGACCCCTTCTTTGATATCACCTTCACAATTCTTGCATCCATTGAACTTGTGAGTTTTTGGATAGTTTCTGATTGAATTTCTTTGCAGGATGTCAGAATAGCCTCCCAGAGCTGCTGTTTTGATGCTAACTGCCTCCCACCATCATAGATCTTTCGCTTGAGGATGCTCCAAAGGTTCTCAATAGGGTTGAGGTCAGGGGAGGATGGTGGCCAAACCATGAGTTTCTCTCCTTTTATGCCCATAGCAGCCAATGACACAGAGGTATTCTTTGCAGCATGAGATGGTGCATTGTCATGCATGAAGATGATTTTGCTACGGAAGGCATGGTTCTTCTTTTTGTACCATGGAAGAAAGTGCTCAGTCAGAAACTCTACATACCTTGCAGAGTTCATTTTCACACCTTCAGGGACCCTAAAGGGGCCCACCAGCTGTCTCCCCATGATTCCAGCCCAAAACATGACTCCGCCACCTCCTTGCTGACGTCGCAGCGTTGTTGGGACATGGTGGCCATCCACCAACCATCCACTACTCCATCCATCTGGACCATCCAGGGTTGCACGGCACTCATCAGTAAACAAGACTGTTTGAAAATTAGTCTTCATGTATGTGTGGGCCCACTGCAACCGTTTCTGCTTGTGAGCATTGGTTAGGGGTGGCCGAATTGTAGGTTTATGCACAACTGCAAGCATCTGGAGGATCCTACACCTTGAGGTTTTCGGGACTCCCGAGGCACCAGCAGCTTCAAATACCTGTTTGCTGCTTTGCAATGGCATTTTTGCAGCTGCTCTCTTAATCCGATGAATTTGTCTGGAAGAAACCTTCCTCATTCTGCCTTTATCTGCACGAACCCTTCTGTGCTCTGAATCAGCCACAAATCTCTTCACAGTACGATGATCTCGCTTAAGTTTTCGTGAAATATCTAATGTTTTCATACCTTGTCCAAGACATTGCACTATTTGACGCTTTTCGGCAGCAGACAGATCCTTTTTCTTTCCCATATTGCTTGAAACCTGTGGCCTGCTTAATAATGTGGAACGTCCTTCTTAAGTAGTTTTCCTTTAATTGGGCTCACCTGGCAAACTACTTATCACAGGTGTCTGAGATTGATTTCAGTGATCCAAAGAGCACTGAGACACAATACCATCCATAAGTTTAATTGAACAGTATAAAATTAAATGTTTACGACACTTAAATCCAATTTGCATAATAATTTGGAACGCAGTGTATAAAGCCATTGTATGCACCCTGCAGCAGTCCATCACTTTCCTAAACGGCGTTAGTCTCATTCGTATATTGTATTTCATACATTTTAACGACAATAAAATTACACCGTACAATGATTGCTAAATGTGATATGTGGATTTTAAATGAATTGGACGTTCATTCACATTGGAAAGCATTTAAAAATATGATTATTTTCAAATAATAATGTGCAGATAGAGCAGATTGAATGCCAAAGTAATACATTAACTGTGCAAAATTTTGTGCCATTTATTCTTAAAGGGGTCATATGGCACGAATACGCGTTTTTCTGTGTCTTTGGTGTGTTATAAGTTGCCCATGCATGTTTTAGACACGTAAAATTGCAAAAATTTAAGTGTCGGAACAAAAGATGCATTCTGTCTAAAAGCGAATGCTCACCCAGACCTGCCTAAAACGCCTCGTGTAACCACACCCCCACAAATCTACGTCAGTTCGTGGTATGATTTGACTAAGACCGCCCAAATGTATATCGTCGCTGTCGGTCGGAAACCTCCTATGTCCAAATTTGGTCAATTTCATATTTTTTCACAAATCGATGCTATTCGTCAGTCCCCATGTGGGTCTGTTATTTTTACAAATTATTAACCAATCTAAAGTGTTGAAAATAGCTTGAGAGCAAATCTCTTAACTCCATTGGACACTTCAACTGTCTGAGAAGTCTCGTAACTCCACCTCTTCTTCACTCCGCGGGAGCTTCTCGGCATTACATCTCCTGATTGAACGTTTTTTAGACAATAACGAGTGAAAATAGTTAGGTTAGATACATTTGAGTAGGTCTGTGTTGTTAAAAATCGATAGCTGTAATGCTTCGGTGCAGAAGGAAGCCTGTGAGCCACGAAGGTAAGTTTGCGAGCAGATTCGGCTAATTTCCGCTTATTAGACAGCCTAGTCAGCTCATCGTTTTTTGTATTACATCACTTATAGTTCTTAAACCTTTAAAATAGAGTTTAGGAAGATGTATGTAACCATAGTCGTTAGCTTTGGTTAACGATTGAAGCCTTTTCTCTTGTCAAGAGGCTCAACGCGACCGCCGACTTTATTTGCGTGCAGATTAATTTCCGCCTATATTAGACAGCCTGTTTAACGTTTTATTTTGGTATTGCATCACTCATAGCTCTAACGTTTAAAATAGAGTTTAGTAATATGTATGTAACCACAATCATTAGCTTTTAAAGCCTTGTATCTTGTCAACAGGCTCAACGCGACCGCAGACTTTATTTGCATGCAGATTAATTTCCGCCTATATTAGACAGCCTGTTTAACGTTTTATTTTGGTATTGCATCACTCATAGCTCTAACGTTTAAAATAGAGTTTAGGAAGATGTATGTAACCACAATCATTAGCTTTCATTAGCTTTTAAAGCCTCGTCTCTTGTCAAAAGGCTCAACGCGACCGCAGACTTTGATGAACACTGCTGGCAGCAGTGACGTCTGTGTCCGTACCATTCTTATCAATGACAGCGTAATCTCGTATCTCCCTGCTCCCAAATTATAAACCTCGTATCTCCGATTAAACATGGTTTTGGGGAAATGTTGTGTTAATGTTGGTACACAACAGTATATGATAGCAATATAAGGTATAATACCAACTTTAACGATACAATGTTTAATAACTCAAAAAATATGCAGTTTTTTAACTTCCTGAAAAATAATGGTTTTGGAGATACGAGGATTCCGCCCGACAGCGACGATATGCAAATAAAGTGGGCTTACCTGTCAGTACAATTGCTTTGGAACCTGATGTTCCAAATGTGGTAAGAGACGTTACATTTCCGTCACACGCTTGCAGTATTCGACCAACTGGTTAACTGGCCAATCATAGCATACCTCGCTTATCAGAGCGATGAGCTTTGTAAAAAATCTGTGTGTTTCAGAGAGGTGGGACAAAGTGGAGATACAAACATGCACGGTATGTTGTGTATACACATTGCATTACATCTAAAACAAACGATAATATTAGTTGGTTACACTTTATTTTACAGTGCCCGTGTTACAGTGCAATTATACATTTAAGTACTGAGTAATATAAATGAACTACATGTACTTACTATAGGGTTAGGATTAGGGTTTGGTTCAGGGTTAGTTACATGTAATTATGCATAAATTATAGTAAATACTATAGTAAACACATGTAACACGTGTAACAAGGGCACCGTAAAATAAAGTGTTACCTATTCGTTTTAGACGTGTCATATGACCCCTTTAAACGTTATAACTACACTTTTTACATAGGCCTATAGCTATTGACAAAAATTGCATTTACTTATGGATAGCATTTGTCAATAAAATACCGACACAACATAGTGATCCAAAGATGTAATGAAAACGTGTTGCGTGTTCGTCAGGTCTGTGCTCTCTTACGCATGAAATACTGTATTTTAAAGGGATAGTTCACCCAAAATGAAAATTCTGTCATCATTTACTCACCCCCATGTAATTTTATACCTGTATAAATTACTTAGTTCTGATGAACACAGAAAGATATTTGGAAGAATGTTAATAATTTTCAGTTCCGGGACATCATTGACTACCATAGTAGAAAAATAGGTGCCATAGAACGTGTTTGTTTTCCTAAATTCTTCAAAATATCTAATTTTCTGTTATTTAGAACAAACAAAACAATTCCTCATATGGTAGTGGATGATGTCCCAGAACTGAAAATTACTAACATTCTTCCAAATATCTTTCTCTGTGTTCATTGGAGAGACCTTGCGCTCCTCCACCTTCCGTTTGAGGATGCCCCACAGATGCTCAAGGTTTAGGTCTTCACCTTTACCCTCAGCTTCTTTAGCAAGGCAGTGGTTGTCTTGGAGGTGTGTTTTGGGTCGTTATCATGTTGGAATACTGCCCTGCGGCCCAGTCTCTGAAGGGAGGGGATCATGCTCTGCTTCAGTATGTCACAGTACATGTTGGCATTCATGGTTCCCTCAATGAACTGTAGTTCCCCAGTGCCGGCAGCACTCATGCAGCCCCAGACCATGACACTCCCACCACCATGCTTGACTTTAGGGAAGACACACTTGTCTTTGTACTCCTCACCTGGTTGCCGCTTGACACCATCTGAACCAAATAAGTTTATCTTGGCCTCATCAGACCACAGGACATGGTTCCAGTAATCCATGTCCTTAGTCTTTTTGTCTTCAGCAAACTGCTTGTGGGCTTTCTTGTGCATCATCTTTAGAAGAGGCTTTCTTCTGGGACGACAGCCATCCAGACCAATTTGATGCAGTGTGCGGCGTATGGTCTGAGCACTGACAGGCTGACCCCCCACCCCTTCAACCTCTGCAGCAACGCTGGCAGCACTCATATGTCTATTTCCCAAAGACAGCCTCTGGATATGACGCTGAGCACGTGCACTAAACTTCTTTGGTCGACCATGGCGAGGCCTGTTCTGAGTGGAACCTGTCCTGTTAAACCTCTGTATGGTCTTGGCCACTGTGCTGCAGCTCAGTTTCAGGGTCTTGGCAACCTTCTTAGAGCCTAGGCCAGGGATCGGCAACAGGCGGCCCGTGGGCCAAAACTGGCCCGCCAGCAATAATATCTGGCCTGCACCAGCAGCATTATTTTGATTATTTTGCCCGCAGCTGGTTCTGAAATAGATCTGTCACAATCACATCTTTAGTGAATTTGCCTTCAAAATAAAAGTACGAGAACGTTTTTGCAGCAATGTTTTATTTTGAAATGAATTGAGAGCTTTTAATTTGAAAAGTTCTGAAAGATATTCTAAGGAGTCTGTCGACCGCTAGACACACTTCTAAAACAGCCGTCATGAAATATGGGTATGAAAAAACAGTTAAGCATTGAAACGTTTGCTTATAACGCGGGGCCTCAGCACCAGAGCATGTGAGCGAAGCGGAGCGAGAGCGTTAATATTTCTCGCGGAGCGGAGAGCACCTTTCTGAAAATTCCGCTCCGCTCGCTCAATACGCTCAGTCGCTCGCTCAGCCCTTTTGGTGATTTACTTTTTTGCAGCTGGATTAATGTCCCATGTACACTGCATGAGCCTGAAGCCTGAATAATAGCACAACGGCAACAGCATGTGCGTCAACTACAAACGCCTCGTCCATTTGCGAAAGTGCGCGGGCGACAAGAGGTTTGATACAGGCTCATTTCAGTTAAAAAAAATTAACATTTATATTTATTTCTCTTAAGACATTGTGTCACTTACCCAATGTAGTGTTGTCACGGTACCAAAATTTCAGTAGTCGGTACCAATACCAGTAAAATTCCACGGTTCTCGGTACCAATTTCGGTACCAAAGCAAAACACCAGTACATGCTAATTGAAACACAATTTTATGAATAAAGCTCATTGTTAATATAAATGTATAAAAAGCAATGCCATTTTGTATACATGAAGTATACAAGTTAATTGTTGCTGAAACGGTTGTGTGCTCTTCTGGGGTCTTTGATGCTGATGAACATCCTCCTCAGTCTGCTGCTGTATAAGACAAATAGAATAAACTTCAGTAAGTCAACTGACTGAACAAACATGCATATGCAATATTAAAACAAACATCAGTTTTTATTCTGCATTTACACAAGATTACTTACATTAAGGTAACTGTATATTAAAACAATAAATGCAACAGATAGATTTTTATTTAGTTTAAATGTGGTTTTTTAAACCTAATAGAGTTATCTATCCAAGACATACACATTGCTAGTCATACAGTTAGTATGCTAGTTTTCTAGCACATAGATTTCAGATAGGCCTATATAAAATAGGTACTGTAAACCCCATCCTGTCCTCCCACTTATTTTACCCCATTACAGTTATAAAAACATTAAATGGTTAATAAGGACACTTGACTGGATTAGCATTGGCGCTAACAAATTAACACGCAAACAGGGACGTTTGTTTTAACGTAACCTTTAACTTAACATATGCTACAACATTCATAATGCATACGCGAACAGAATTTGAAACTTACCGCTTGAACTTGTTAACTTAAATCCGGATGCTTCCTCGTTTCACTACAAAACTCTGTTCGTTTTCTTCGTGATATGACTTTAATCTGAAGTATTTCTGTGCGCATCTCTTGTGGATCGGAGCCGCGCTTATCCGCTCATCACGTCTTATTGCGTCTATAAAAAGTTTCCGACTTACAACCTGTCAGACAGAGCATCAGTACCCGGTTGACCCGGTACGTCGGTGGTACCGGGTCTTATGAAAATTAGGTACCGACAACTTTTTTATTTTTAGGTACCGACTTGGACCCGAAGTACCGGTACTTTTGACAACACTAACCCAATGTAACTGTTGCTTTTCTGAAATAAAACCTGAATAAACCTCGATGTCATATGCGGCCGAGGCTGACAAATGTGATCTCCGGAGGACGCATGCAGCCTTCAAAGACGCAGCTACTTTGTCCAAGTTTCTAAAAGTACATTCTAAAATGCTGTTACGATTGAGGTTTGACGTGTTAAGACCGTATTTCCCCTTGTTTTGGTCTATTTTTCTTTAGAGCCTGTATCTTTTATCAACCCCAGTATTAATAAATGTGTTCGTAGTGCATTTCATCTTTTGTGCGTTTATTTCGTTAACCAATGTTGCACTATGGCAGCTATATGTTCACGGAAATAAAGTAACAAAAATCAAATTAAATCAAATTTACTTTATCAGTTATTATAGTTATTTTAGGCACTCTTTAAATAAAAAATGACAAAAAATATTGGCTGTAATGTCACAGAATGTCAGACTGAAACATAACTGCTCTTTTTCAGCCAACTACTTAAACTGAGACATTTATTCAAGAAGTTTATTATAACCTGAAAACAATTAGGCTTACTAGACACATAGAATTTAAAGTCAAAGCTCTTAAACAGACAATTAATCGTCATAATCGCAATGATTTATTAGACAATTAATCGTCAGCCAAATTTCATAATCGTGACAGCCCTAGTAGCAAAGTGTCATTTCTTCAGTGTTGTCACGTCAAAAGATATAATAAAATATTTACTAAAATGTGAGGGGTGTACTCACTTCTGTGAGATAGTGTATGTACCGAAAAAATCTTACTTTTAACAGTTTAGGTTTAATAGGAAGCAACGGACCATTGTAAATACATATAACCGGAACCTAGTGAGCCATACGATTTCGAGTCAGTAGTACATCACGAGGCTACGTGCAAGTAGTCCATTTCCCTGTGAGTTCTTGTAAGGCATGAGTGGTTCAACTTTCTACTTAAACTACTTAATAAAAATCACGTCAGATTAGTACATATAGTGGACTATTTCTTTTATTTTTACATTTTTTCTTTAGGAAATGAGCCATCTTGCAGGTCAGATTAGGCGCCTTTATGGATCGAATAAAAAAGCTTTGCGGCCATTCCACATTTTCCTGACAGAATTGAAAGAGGACAGTCTGCTGTATAAAGAATGTGTTAGGATGAATGACGGCTTCCTGAATTATTTGGTTGGTAAATACTCCTGCCATTTTTTCTGATTTTCTCAATATTTTGAATCAAATATTTTGAATCCAAGTGTAATCCTTGTTTTATGATGTTAAGAAATTCAATTCATCAATAGAAGAATTATAGTACAGTTTTGTTATGGAGGTGACTCATTACACTCTCTGTATTTGACAGATGGATGTGACAGATGAGAGCTGGTTTCATCTGTTCCCCACTGAGGATGTGATATATTTAACCCCAGACGCAAATGAAGGTTCATATCTTACATGCTATAATTTTCAATAAAGCGATGTTCTAGGTTTAACAATAGGTTTCACTTTTAACGTTAAGCTCTAACCTTAACCATACAAATTTTGAAACGTACTCAATCTTTGTTTTTTTTCTGCATATTCGAGTAATAGTAAACTCATCAAAACAATGGAATGACAATGGAATTGTAACTCAGAATTATATTGTAACTAAAGCTATGTTATATTCTAGTGTCTTTAAAGCAGCCACCATTTGCGTAAAATTAGCTAAATCCCGCTCTTGGCATTTTTTATAAGCCAGCTTTTGAAACAGTATTGAAAGAATTCACGCCTTTTTCTTCATGACCAATCCATGTTATTTTTTTATAATATGTATATTTTTAATAAAATGTAGCTATCTAATGACTGAAATTATTAAAGCAATAAGCCACAGAAGAGGTAGGTTACAGTGCATTTTGTAACAGCTAAGGGGCGGTATAGGCAAAACTTGGAAGTTTACAAAAGTAATTTCACACATTTAAAAAGATTTCTAAGATTATGGTAAACATTTCAGTCAAGTGTTTTAAAACTTTTGAATGGTAGTGTAATTGCACAGAAAATATACAGAAAAAGACAGCAAGGATTTTCCAATGAAAACAAACACAGCAATGCAATTACTGTTAAAATGCACACTGTTTTTAATGATAAAGAGAAAGTCTAAACATGTAATAGAACTACTTAAACATTTTTTACTGTATATCTAATGTTACATGACCATGTAAAGCTAGTCAACCTGGTAACCTGCATGTTATATCTTGTCGGAAATGCAGTGTTTTAGTGACGTTTGTAGAAGTTCATATATGGCTAGAACAGTAGTCTAAACTGCATGTTTCTATTTTGCTTCAGGTGCATTGTTTCTTTTCATTGAATTGTAAATAATTTTATTGAATTGCAATAATGTAAATGTATTGCATACAGCTTAATGTAATGAACTCCTAATGAAGTGAAAAGATAAAACTGTGTATATAATTTTGATTTCTAAAATTATTTTTTCTTAGCTTTAGAACGTGTGGATGAAGATAAAGTGTATATTCTTGGTGGTTTAGTGGATGAAAGCATACAAAAGGTGGTCATATTATAATTTATTAAAAATGATTGATAGATGCTCTTCCAAACTATAGTGTAGCGAGGAGTAAATGTCTAAAGCTAAGCCATTGACATAGACTTGATATGTTGTCTTTGACAGAAAATAAGTTACAAAAGAGCGAAAGAGCTTGGAGTCCACACAGTGAGACTGCCTATTGATGAATACATGGTGAAGAAGTCCAACCCCAAAAACTTCCACTCCAAAATTTTGGCAATCAACCAAGGTAAGCACTTTTGCATACTTAAGTCATAATCATTTTAATCCTTTACAATTGACCATGCTTTTGCATTTCAGTGTTTGAGGTCTTGCTGGCTTTTTGTGAGACCAAAGATTGGACTACAGCTCTTGCTTCTGGTATCCCACCTGGAAAGGGTTACGTGGTGACTTCACTGATGTCCTCAGAGGTTGGACAATGATTGGCCCTCCAGAGCAGCAGGAAATCAGTGACATTCTTTGGTCACCCAGAGTTTGAGGCCATGACCAATGCAAAGTGACCATGTTTGCACAGTATATTTATTACATAGTCACCGTAACTGTATTACAGTATGCCTGCCGTGTTTGTCAGGGTGGAGGTGTTACTTGAATTGCTAATATTTAAAATATTTTGCTGTATCTTTTGTTTACCATTTTTACTTGATTCTCAGGAATAGTTTACATACAAAATGTCTATTAACTCAACATTTGTTGAGCGTTAAATAAAGCTATTGAATCATAACACTGATGTTCTAATGTCTTGGCTTTTACTGTGTTGTTCGTATTTTGACACAAAAAATCTCATTCATTGAGGGAATATTGTCTTTGATTTTAGCAACCCGATATTTAAATGAAACACCACTTTTGTAAAATGAATGATCTTTTTGTCTATGCATAGTGTTCATTCAAATTTTGCCTTGTTGCAGAGCAGTGTTACAAAAATGAATTACAGAGAGAGAGTTACAGTAAAGACAGTAGTCTATAATACAAATGATAGAAATAAGGGGAAAAAAAATTGGAGAACAAGAAAAAATATTAAGTATGAAGGATTTGCAATATTCTACACTACCAAATATTCTTTATAATATATGCATCATTGATATTATTTGTATAAAATAATTTTCAGTAGGATTGTAATAGGACCATTACATTGATTACATTGACTATTCAGCACGTCTCATTTTATAATGACAATAAGAAGCAGGCAAGTAATTGCTGGTATTATTTTTTGGAGAGGAGAAAATTACTGTGGTTACTCCGTGTGATACAATTAAGACATCCACAGGGAGAAATGAATTCGCACAAAACCTTTAACAAGCTGAAGTTTTTAATTTGATTAAATTAATAAATGAAAACAATCAGTCCTTGTTTTTAATGAGTAGGCACATTTTAATTGACTTTCTATTTGGTTTTGGAGAATGCATTGGTGGTTTCGATATTATTAAAACTTTTAATAAGAAGAACATATTATTCTGAAACAAGCATTTTATTTAGATGTCTATTTCGTATTAATTTTATTTTTTATAATTCGACATCATAATAAAAAAATGTATTACATGGTCATATTAATAACTTTATAAAGAAAGGAACATTAAAAAATTAACATCAGCTTTTAAAGGACTGCATGTTATCATCACTTGTTTTTACTTTTTGTGCTTATACACAATTAAAAGTATTTGACAAAATTGTGTTTAATTTTTTCCTTCCGTTACCAATAAAATGTTTAGTTTAAATCTAAACATGCTTATGCACTGGTGTTTGAAATGTGTAACTAACATTTTGGAACGAAAGTTCAGGGTCGTGTTGCACGGTGGGACTTATTTAATTGAAGCACCAATACGTTACTGAATATGCGTAAGGTTTATGATCTTTGTTTATAGATTTTATCACATCTTTTAACGGCATTGCACGTTGAATAGACTTAGTTTTCAAACGGAATTGACAGATGCTTGCTGAATTACTATATCCCTCTCAAAACGGCGGAGTTTGACACGATGTGTAAAAGTCGCAAATGTGTGTTACCGTCATCGAGCTTCGTGGTCTCTCTGACTGCATATCCAGTAGGCGCATCTAACTAGAAGATTCTAGGGCAAGCAGTAACTCCACCTAATCTTGATATTTTTAGTAAACCAGAGTATCAGGAGGAAACCAACGCGTATACCTACCATGTACAATTCTGTACAGAAAGACCTCTTGGCTGAAGGCGGCTAAGAGCAAATTTGATTTTTTTAATAACCTCACTTCTCCAGTAGATGGAGTCAATAGGGTGTGTCAGGTTGCCATTGATTGTAAATGCATTTATTCATAAACATTATGTTGCTGAAACTCTAAGTAGACTGGAATAGTATCGCGCTACACACGTTGTTAAAAGAGAAGTTACCGCGTGCAGATACGGGAATTAACATTTAAGAAATAATAAATTAATGATGTTTTTTATAATTATATAACACTAACAGTGTTATTTTATAGGATGTATTCAACTATTTCTTCTAATTAAGTAAATTAATATAATTTTAACTTTTGTTGCCAATAACCACTCTGATCATGCGTTTCTCTTCTCCAGACCAAAATCAGCCTGGGGAACGTTCTTCAATAATAGTAAAATGTGAAATACATCACTATTTACTACTTGTTTCGCGCTCAGAGAAACACATCGATGCTCTTCATCGTGGTTAGGGAGACATAACTTTGTCGAAACACACTTCCTAGTTAATCACTATAGAAATGATCCCTGAAAGTATAGTCTTAACGTAATTTAGCGCTCACTAAACACCCCTTCAGAGAGACGATCAAGCTCAATGACGGTAACCTGTAGTTGCGCCCTTTTGATAAGTAACACGCGCCAAACGAAGCGGATTTAAAGGGTTTCAACCATTAAAGTCAGCAGAAACTTACTCAATTGATCATGAAATACAATTAATAAAAGAATGTCTATCAATAACCACACGTTATTTATATTAATAACTAGTTAACTAAAACGTTAAAGGAGGCTTACGCTTGACTTTTTGAATTAGCCTAGTTCATGTAACATTTTAGTTATTTACATTCAGTAACAGTAACATTAACAATTTTTGTTCGCAATTAAAATATCAAACAAAGGGAAATATTTTCAGATTCATATGAATATCATGTGAATTAAATCACATACTCAAAACTACTTTTGTTAAGTTTTAATAAAAGTACTTTAAGTTCAATAAAATAATTGTACATATAAATAGTATTAAAAAGAACACATTTAAACTCATATAAGACACATGTCTATGCATATTATGAGTAGCGTAACGTATTTGTGCTTCAACTAAATAAGCCCCATCGTGCAACACCACCCATTTAGCATCGTTCCATGGTAGAAATTAATGTTGAGCCACAGTCAAAACTTTTGTCTCGACGGATAATATTCGATTTCAACGTGGAGAAAATATATAAAAATATTACATTAAAAAAATTATATTAAAACATGAAATAAGCTTTTAAGCAGTCGCTAAAAAAAATCACGACTTTAATTAAAATACGTTTTTAATGTTTAAACCTAAATAGAACCACATTTTATTAGATCAATGACGTACACCACATGTTTGCGTATCTCTCTCTCTCTCTCTCTCTCTCTCTCTCTCTCTCTCTCTCTCTCTCTCTCTCTCTCTCTCTTTCTCTCTGTCTCTCTGTCTCACTGTCCCTAGCACGCAAACTTTACTAGCGCCCATTATCGGCCCCGACGACGCTCTTTCGTAGTCTGGAGAAATACTCAAGACCGCATACCTTATTTCAAAGGCAAAAGAAACTATTCTATAAAACGCCAAATGGAGCGACCAAACTATGACAAAATTCCGTGGACTCCAACAGCACAGAAGATAAAAAATATTGCCGTATTTTAATGGTGAAACAGCATGGACTGTACCGTGGACAATGCAACGAGAAAATGCTTGGAATTCGTTGCGTGGTGTGCTCTGATTTTCTAATAACGACGGAAGAATTCGTCATTGGAACTATGAAGTTTAAATGATGTTTAATTCTTGCTCGGGTGGAAGACATTTTCAGTCATTTTCTAAGAACCTGGAGGATTTTGATTCTATACGGAGTGTACTTCTTTACAGGTTAGTATATATAGCCTATATTTTGTGCAGCAAAATGTGTATGGTTAGTGTATTGTTTTTTTTTCAGCCACATAGTTGCATTTAACTTTTGCAACGCGGGATTTTGGACCGCTTGTGCATTGCTATAACGACTATTAGTAACCGGCAAAATCTATGTTTTAGAGAAGTAGGCTACAATAGTTTCTTCTCAATATTCATAAGTAAGACTTACCGTTTTATTTATAAATTTACTGGTAGAAGCTAAATGATTGTGTGGTGGCGCAGATGAGTCGTTTCAGTCCTTCCATGCGGTGAGCGAAAGCTTCAGAGTTGTTATAGCAACGGTTCCATTGTACCAATCACTCTTTGAGAAACTCGTCACGTGACCTACAGAAAAGCCCCGTATGCAGACAAGACGGCAAAATGTCTCTCTGCTCAAAAGGAGAAATTTACAGTTAAAATCCGCTTCAGATGGGTAGAATGACAGCTAAGTGAGACAATATGCGTTAATGGCTTCTAGACATTTTACAGAAGACGTCGGGACGCACGACTCACGTGAAATTAAAGAAGAGAAAGGAGGAAACGACGGCAGCGACGATGACTCTACTGCATCAAGTTACAGTTACACAGGCTCAGGTTTCTCAGAGTAAGAAACGTCGACAAATAACGATTTTGTTAACTAGAATGTTTATTTGATTCTTTGCCGTGAACTTTTATTACTTGACATTTTAGTTATACTGTCAGATTTGCTGCATGTAAGTTAGTAAAGTGGACTATGTTGATCCCGAGTTTGAAAGATAGGTTTCTAAAGTTATCGTCTGTTGCCCTCTCTCATTCTTAGTGGAATTTCTGTTTCCAATTCAAAAAGTCAGCCATCAGAAATAATTATATGCTACTCACCATCTTTAGTGAAGTTATGGACGTGGTTGCCAAGAGCTAACCACCAAGGCCATGTGACTTAATTTAGAAAGGGGATAAACGTCCGTCTGGCTCCATTGGCATTTAATTCAGTTTCATTTTTTTATTTTTGAATGATGGAGGCTGTTCTGTAGGGTCTGTGGCTTTCTCCTGCTGCAGCGTAGTGTTTGGCTTGGATACTTTTAAAATCTTTTTTATCTATTGGAAATCAAAATATAGACACTCATTACATCACATAACATAACATGAAAGTTCAATAATAGAGACCAGCATGCTTGTCTTTTTTTATAAACGTGTAAATGAAACACCTACTTAACTTAACCTAACAAACCCAACCTACTGTGGTGATAGAGAACTGTGTCGTCCATGGTGACCAGCACAATTGTTAAAAGTGTATTTGATCCTAGCAGAACTTGAATGTGCTGTGATATCCCGTGCTTTCTTTACAGCTGTTTGTTTTTGATTTTAAGCAAGAAAAGTCTTCATAAGTCAATCTTCAAAAATAAATTCCTGTTAGGGAAACTTTCCCCTTAACTTACACTTTCTCTATTTTTTAGGATAATATAAATATTTTAAATACTACCAGTAATATGAAACCATATTGTTTGTACTAATAAATCATTTTTACTCTATAATATTTAATAATAATTTGGTGGCCCTAAAATAGTTTGACAACTAAGCATCACAGCCACAAGATATCACAAGCACCTATTTACAATGTTTTTCAAGCTTAAAAATTTTACTAAAAAAAACGTATATAGGTGAAGCAAAGAAATAATTTCCTAAATAAAAACAAAGTTTTGATACTTTTTTCGGTTGTCAAAAAGTGGAACATTTCCATATGAATGCGGAAAAGTACACCTTTACAAAAATCACTTTAACACTATTTGCTTGCAGAAATAGCTCAAAGTGATAGGCTCATAATTTGTTTGCAGATGCTTGTTTTAACATATTGTTATAGACTGCGATGACAAAGAGATACTCTTGGGTGTGATTTAAATGTGTAAATACTCAAATTGTGGGAAATTGTGTTAGTGGACGTTTAAATTACTTTTCTAAACCTCCCTGTTTTGTGGCTCAGTGACCTAGAGCCAGAATGGCTAGATGATGTCCAGAAGAATGGTGAACTCTTTTATCTTGAGCTGAGTGAAGGAGAGGAAGAAGCTCTATTGGCCCAGGTGACCGCCAGTCAGTCCGCTGCCACTAACCACGTACGTTTCAGTGAAAAGGAGGTGGAGATTATCACAGACAGTGGTAAAAAGGAAGCGGATTCCAGCAATAAATCCGAAGCAAAGTTCAAGAAGTTTGCCAAGATTCTGAGACGAAGGCAATCATCTCAAAGAAAAGCAGTAAATGGAAAAGAGGGAGGAGCTCCCCAACGCCCCACATCCATCCTTAAAAATCAAGCGGGCCAGCGGCCTGGGGTGGTGGTACATCAGCAGCGTCTGAAGGACGTGTATGTGTATCTGAACCCTAAACGACTCTGCAGCTCTTCGCCCCCATATCCAGAGAAAGGGGGTCTGTTAGAGGCCTTGCTGGGTGTGGTGCACCGGCCAGGTGGAAATGCAGGGAAGAGGGGAGAAAAACTCACAATAAATGCATTGGTCCCTCACAGTCCCGCCAGCAAGTGTGCTGACATTCTAATCGGTAAGCATGACAGACAAGGATGTTGATTGTTTTTTATGTAGAGATGCTTTGAACATCCCCATTTTGGCTATAGACATCAATGACCTTTAAGAGGAGTTTTGAAGAAAAGTGTGTTAGGCTAGACAATTGTTGCTCAACCCACTATAAAAAAACGAATAGACCACCTTGCAACTTCATCATAGCACCACTTACAGTACATTCTCTTCTGGAATGTAAATATCTACTTATGGCGCTTTTCCACTGCACGGTACCGTCAGGTTTAGTACGACTCGGCTCGGTACAGCTCATTTCCCTTCGGCTCAGTTTGCTTATCCACAGCAGTTCAGTTTAGTTTACTGCCGTAGCATCATTGTGAATGCGACAAACACACGCACAACACAGGAGTAATGGAGCATGTCGATGGCGGATGGCAGCAAAACAAAATACTTTTGAGAGTTTGAGAAATCATAATACAGCAAAAAATTATTTGGTTTGCTCGACGGCGCACCAGGGTAAATGATGTAGCATTTAGCATTGCGTTAAGGGTCTCAATCTCTATTTTACTGTCACGAAGCATTTAACGAAATGCCAATATTACGTATTAAAATGCATATTCATGTGTTGCAAATCCAGTGACGCTGGTAATGATTCTCTCTGCCCAATCAGTGATCTGTGTGTAAACACGTCACATTTGACGTTTGTAGAAGTTCATATATGGCTAGAACAGTAGTCTAAACTGCATGTTTCTATTTTGCTTCAGGTGCATTGTTTCTTTTCATTGAATTGTAAATAATTTTATTGAATTGCAATAATGTAAATGTATTGCATACAGCTTAATGTAATGAACTCCTAATGAAGTGAAAAGATAAAACTGTGTATATAATTTTGATTTCTAAAATTATTTTTTCTTAGCTTTAGAACGTGTGGATGAAGATAAAGTGTATATTCTTGGTGGTTTAGTGGATGAAAGCATACAAAAGGTGGTCATATTATAATTTATTAAAAATGATTGATAGATGCTCTTCCAAACTATAGTGTAGCGAGGAGTAAATGTCTAAAGCTAAGCCATTGACATAGACTTGATATGTTGTCTTTGACAGAAAATAAGTTACAAAAGAGCGAAAGAGCTTGGAGTCCACACAGTGAGACTGCCTATTGATGAATACATGGTGAAGAAGTCCAACCCCAAAAACTTCCACTCCAAAATTTTGGCAATCAACCAAGGTAAGCACTTTTGCATACTTAAGTCATAATCATTTTAATCCTTTACAATTGACCATGCTTTTGCATTTCAGTGTTTGAGGTCTTGCTGGCTTTTTGTGAGACCAAAGATTGGACTACAGCTCTTGCTTCTGGTATCCCACCTGGAAAGGGTTACGTGGTGACTTCACTGATGTCCTCAGAGGTTGGACAATGATTGGCCCTCCAGAGCAGCAGGAAATCAGTGACATTCTTTGGTCACCCAGAGTTTGAGGCCATGACCAATGCAAAGTGACCATGTTTGCACAGTATATTTATTACATAGTCACCGTAACTGTATTACAGTATGCCTGCCGTGTTTGTCAGGGTGGAGGTGTTACTTGAATTGCTAATATTTAAAATATTTTGCTGTATCTTTTGTTTACCATTTTTACTTGATTCTCAGGAATAGTTTACATACAAAATGTCTATTAACTCAACATTTGTTGAGCGTTAAATAAAGCTATTGAATCATAACACTGATGTTCTAATGTCTTGGCTTTTACTGTGTTGTTCGTATTTTGACACAAAAAATCTCATTCATTGAGGGAATATTGTCTTTGATTTTAGCAACCCGATATTTAAATGAAACACCACTTTTGTAAAATGAATGATCTTTTTGTCTATGCATAGTGTTCATTCAAATTTTGCCTTGTTGCAGAGCAGTGTTACAAAAATGAATTACAGAGAGAGAGTTACAGTAAAGACAGTAGTCTATAATACAAATGATAGAAATAAGGGGAAAAAAAATTGGAGAACAAGAAAAAATATTAAGTATGAAGGATTTGCAATATTCTACACTACCAAATATTCTTTATAATATATGCATCATTGATATTATTTGTATAAAATAATTTTCAGTAGGATTGTAATAGGACCATTACATTGATTACATTGACTATTCAGCACGTCTCATTTTATAATGACAATAAGAAGCAGGCAAGTAATTGCTGGTATTATTTTTTGGAGAGGAGAAAATTACTGTGGTTACTCCGTGTGATACAATTAAGACATCCACAGGGAGAAATGAATTCGCACAAAACCTTTAACAAGCTGAAGTTTTTAATTTGATTAAATTAATAAATGAAAACAATCAGTCCTTGTTTTTAATGAGTAGGCACATTTTAATTGACTTTCTATTTGGTTTTGGAGAATGCATTGGTGGTTTCGATATTATTAAAACTTTTAATAAGAAGAACATATTATTCTGAAACAAGCATTTTATTTAGATGTCTATTTCGTATTAATTTTATTTTTTATAATTCGACATCATAATAAAAAAATGTATTACATGGTCATATTAATAACTTTATAAAGAAAGGAACATTAAAAAATTAACATCAGCTTTTAAAGGACTGCATGTTATCATCACTTGTTTTTACTTTTTGTGCTTATACACAATTAAAAGTATTTGACAAAATTGTGTTTAATTTTTTCCTTCCGTTACCAATAAAATGTTTAGTTTAAATCTAAACATGCTTATGCACTGGTGTTTGAAATGTGTAACTAACATTTTGGAACGAAAGTTCAGGGTCGTGTTGCACGGTGGGACTTATTTAATTGAAGCACCAATACGTTACTGAATATGCGTAAGGTTTATGATCTTTGTTTATAGATTTTATCACATCTTTTAACGGCATTGCACGTTGAATAGACTTAGTTTTCAAACGGAATTGACAGATGCTTGCTGAATTACTATATCCCTCTCAAAACGGCGGAGTTTGACACGATGTGTAAAAGTCGCAAATGTGTGTTACCGTCATCGAGCTTCGTGGTCTCTCTGACTGCATATCCAGTAGGCGCATCTAACTAGAAGATTCTAGGGCAAGCAGTAACTCCACCTAATCTTGATATTTTTAGTAAACCAGAGTATCAGGAGGAAACCAACGCGTATACCTACCATGTACAATTCTGTACAGAAAGACCTCTTGGCTGAAGGCGGCTAAGAGCAAATTTGATTTTTTTAATAACCTCACTTCTCCAGTAGATGGAGTCAATAGGGTGTGTCAGGTTGCCATTGATTGTAAATGCATTTATTCATAAACATTATGTTGCTGAAACTCTAAGTAGACTGGAATAGTATCGCGCTACACACGTTGTTAAAAGAGAAGTTACCGCGTGCAGATACGGGAATTAACATTTAAGAAATAATAAATTAATGATGTTTTTTATAATTATATAACACTAACAGTGTTATTTTATAGGATGTATTCAACTATTTCTTCTAATTAAGTAAATTAATATAATTTTAACTTTTGTTGCCAATAACCACTCTGATCATGCGTTTCTCTTCTCCAGACCAAAATCAGCCTGGGGAACGTTCTTCAATAATAGTAAAATGTGAAATACATCACTATTTACTACTTGTTTCGCGCTCAGAGAAACACATCGATGCTCTTCATCGTGGTTAGGGAGACATAACTTTGTCGAAACACACTTCCTAGTTAATCACTATAGAAATGATCCCTGAAAGTATAGTCTTAACGTAATTTAGCGCTCACTAAACACCCCTTCAGAGAGACGATCAAGCTCAATGACGGTAACCTGTAGTTGCGCCCTTTTGATAAGTAACACGCGCCAAACGAAGCGGATTTAAAGGGTTTCAACCATTAAAGTCAGCAGAAACTTACTCAATTGATCATGAAATACAATTAATAAAAGAATGTCTATCAATAACCACACGTTATTTATATTAATAACTAGTTAACTAAAACGTTAAAGGAGGCTTACGCTTGACTTTTTGAATTAGCCTAGTTCATGTAACATTTTAGTTATTTACATTCAGTAACAGTAACATTAACAATTTTTGTTCGCAATTAAAATATCAAACAAAGGGAAATATTTTCAGATTCATATGAATATCATGTGAATTAAATCACATACTCAAAACTACTTTTGTTAAGTTTTAATAAAAGTACTTTAAGTTCAATAAAATAATTGTACATATAAATAGTATTAAAAAGAACACATTTAAACTCATATAAGACACATGTCTATGCATATTATGAGTAGCGTAACGTATTTGTGCTTCAACTAAATAAGCCCCATCGTGCAACACCACCCATTTAGCATCGTTCCATGGTAGAAATTAATGTTGAGCCACAGTCAAAACTTTTGTCTCGACGGATAATATTCGATTTCAACGTGGAGAAAATATATAAAAATATTACATTAAAAAAATTATATTAAAACATGAAATAAGCTTTTAAGCAGTCGCTAAAAAAAATCACGACTTTAATTAAAATACGTTTTTAATGTTTAAACCTAAATAGAACCACATTTTATTAGATCAATGACGTACACCACATGTTTGCGTATCTCTCTCTCTCTCTCTCTCTCTCTCTCTCTCTCTCTCTCTCTCTCTCTCTCTNTCTCTCTCTCTCTCTCTCTCTCTCTCTCTCTCTCTCTCTCTCTCTCTCTCTCTCTCTCTCTCTCTCTCTCTCTCTCTCTCTCTCTCTGTGTCCCTAGCACGCAAACTTCACTAGCGCCCATTATCGGCCCCGACGACGCTCTTTCGTAGTCTGGAGAAATACTCAAGACCGCATACCTTATTTCAAAGGCAAAAGAAACTATTCTATAAAACGCCAAATGGAGCGACCAAACTATGACAAAATTCCGTGGACTCCAACAGCACAGAAGATAAAAAATATTGCCGTATTTTAATGGTGAAACAGCATGGACTGTACCGTGGACAATGCAACGAGAAAATGCTTGGAATTCGTTGCGTGGTGTGCTCTGATTTTCTAATAACGACGGAAGAATTCGTCATTGGAACTATGAAGTTTAAATGATGTTTAATTCTTGCTCGGGTGGAAGACATTTTCAGTCATTTTCTAAGAACCTGGAGGATTTTGATTCTATACGGAGTGTACTTCTTTACAGGTTAGTATATATAGCCTATATTTTGTGCAGCAAAATGTGTATGGTTAGTGTATTGTTTTTTTTTCAGCCACATAGTTGCATTTAACTTTTGCAACGCGGGATTTTGGACCGCTTGTGCATTGCTATAACGACTATTAGTAACCGGCAAAATCTATGTTTTAGAGAAGTAGGCTACAATAGTTTCTTCTCAATATTCATAAGTAAGACTTACCGTTTTATTTATAAATTTACTGGTAGAAGCTAAATGATTGTGTGGTGGCGCAGATGAGTCGTTTCAGTCCTTCCATGCGGTGAGCGAAAGCTTCAGAGTTGTTATAGCAACGGTTCCATTGTACCAATCACTCTTTGAGAAACTCGTCACGTGACCTACAGAAAAGCCCCGTATGCAGACAAGACGGCAAAATGTCTCTCTGCTCAAAAGGAGAAATTTACAGTTAAAATCCGCTTCAGATGGGTAGAATGACAGCTAAGTGAGACAATATGCGTTAATGGCTTCTAGACATTTTACAGAAGACGTCGGGACGCACGACTCACGTGAAATTAAAGAAGAGAAAGGAGGAAACGACGGCAGCGACGATGACTCTACTGCATCAAGTTACAGTTACACAGGCTCAGGTTTCTCAGAGTAAGAAACGTCGACAAATAACGATTTTGTTAACTAGAATGTTTATTTGATTCTTTGCCGTGAACTTTTATTACTTGACATTTTAGTTATAAAACTCTGTTCGTTTTCTTCGTGATATGACTTTAATCTGAAGTATTTCTGTGCGCATCTCTTGTGGATCGGAGCCGCGCTTATCCGCTCATCACGTCTTATTGCGTCTATAAAAAGTTTCCGACTGACAACCTGTCAGACAGAGCATCAGTACCCGGTTGACCCGGTACGTCGGTGGTACCGGGTCTTATGAAAATTAGGTACCGACAACTTTTTTATTTTTAGGTACCGACTTGGACCCGAAGTACCGGTACTTTTGACAACACTAACCCAATGTAACTGTTGCTTTTCTGAAATAAAACCTGAATAAACCTCGATGTCATATGCGGCCGAGGCTGACAAATGTGATCTCCGGAGGACGCATGCAGCCTTCAAAGACGCAGCTACTTTGTCCAAGTTTCTAAAAGTACATTCTAAAATGCTGTTACGATTGAGGTTTGACGTGTTAAGACCGTATTTCCCCTTGTTTTGGTCTATTTTTCTTTAGAGCCTGTATCTTTTATCAACCCCAGTATTAATAAATGTGTTCGTAGTGCATTTCATCTTTTGTGCGTTTATTTCGTTAACCAATGTTGCACTATGGCAGCTATATGTTCACGGAAATAAAGTAACAAAAATCAAATTAAATCAAATTTACTTTATCAGTTATTATAGTTATTTTAGGCACTCTTTAAATAAAAAATGACAAAAAATATTGGCTGTAATGTCACAGAATGTCAGACTGAAACATAACTGCTCTTTTTCAGCCAACTACTTAAACTGAGACATTTATTCAAGAAGTTTATTATAACCTGAAAACAATTAGGCTTACTAGACACATAGAATTTAAAGTCAAAGCTCTTAAACAGACAATTAATCGTCATAATCGCAATGATTTATTAGACAATTAATCGTCAGCCAAATTTCATAATCGTGACAGCCCTAGTAGCAAAGTGTCATTTCTTCAGTGTTGTCACGTCAAAAGATATAATAAAATATTTACTAAAATGTGAGGGGTGTACTCACTTCTGTGAGATAGTGTATGTACCGAAAAAATCTTACTTTTAACAGTTTAGGTTTAATAGGAAGCAACGGACCATTGTAAATACATATAACCGGAACCTAGTGAGCCATACGATTTCGAGTCAGTAGTACATCACGAGGCTACGTGCAAGTAGTCCATTTCCCTGTGAGTTCTTGTAAGGCATGAGTGGTTCAACTTTCTACTTAAACTACTTAATAAAAATCACGTCAGATTAGTACATATAGTGGACTATTTCTTTTATTTTTACATTTTTTCTTTAGGAAATGAGCCATCTTGCAGGTCAGATTAGGCGCCTTTATGGATCGAATAAAAAAGCTTTGCGGCCATTCCACATTTTCCTGACAGAATTGAAAGAGGACAGTCTGCTGTATAAAGAATGTGTTAGGATGAATGACGGCTTCCTGAATTATTTGGTTGGTAAATACTCCTGCCATTTTTTCTGATTTTCTCAATATTTTGAATCAAATATTTTGAATCCAAGTGTAATCCTTGTTTTATGATGTTAAGAAATTCAATTCATCAATAGAAGAATTATAGTACAGTTTTGTTATGGAGGTGACTCATTACACTCTCTGTATTTGACAGATGGATGTGACAGATGAGAGCTGGTTTCATCTGTTCCCCACTGAGGATGTGATATATTTAACCCCAGACGCAAATGAAGGTTCATATCTTACATGCTATAATTTTCAATAAAGCGATGTTCTAGGTTTAACAATAGGTTTCACTTTTAACGTTAAGCTCTAACCTTAACCATACAAATTTTGAAACGTACTCAATCTTTGTTTTTTTTCTGCATATTCGAGTAATAGTAAACTCATCAAAACAATGGAATGACAATGGAATTGTAACTCAGAATTATATTGTAACTAAAGCTATGTTATATTCTAGTGTCTTTAAAGCAGCCACCATTTGCGTAAAATTAGCTAAATCCCGCTCTTGGCATTTTTTATAAGCCAGCTTTTGAAACAGTATTGAAAGAATTCACGCCTTTTTCTTCATGACCAATCCATGTTATTTTTTTATAATATGTATATTTTTAATAAAATGTAGCTATCTAATGACTGAAATTATTAAAGCAATAAGCCACAGAAGAGGTAGGTTACAGTGCATTTTGTAACAGCTAAGGGGCGGTATAGGCAAAACTTGGAAGTTTACAAAAGTAATTTCACACATTTAAAAAGATTTCTAAGATTATGGTAAACATTTCAGTCAAGTGTTTTAAAACTTTTGAATGGTAGTGTAATTGCACAGAAAATATACAGAAAAAGACAGCAAGGATTTTCCAATGAAAACAAACACAGCAATGCAATTACTGTTAAAATGCACACTGTTTTTAATGATAAAGAGAAAGTCTAAACATGTAATAGAACTACTTAAACATTTTTTACTGTATATCTAATGTTACATGACCATGTAAAGCTAGTCAACCTGGTAACCTGCATGTTATATCTTGTCGGAAATGCAGTGTTTTAGTGACGTTTGTAGAAGTTCATATATGGCTAGAACAGTAGTCTAAACTGCATGTTTCTATTTTGCTTCAGGTGCATTGTTTCTTTTCATTGAATTGTAAATAATTTTATTGAATTGCAATAATGTAAATGTATTGCATACAGCTTAATGTAATGAACTCCTAATGAAGTGAAAAGATAAAACTGTGTATATAATTTTGATTTCTAAAATTATTTTTTCTTAGCTTTAGAACGTGTGGATGAAGATAAAGTGTATATTCTTGGTGGTTTAGTGGATGAAAGCATACAAAAGGTGGTCATATTATAATTTATTAAAAATGATTGATAGATGCTCTTCCAAACTATAGTGTAGCGAGGAGTAAATGTCTAAAGCTAAGCCATTGACATAGACTTGATATGTTGTCTTTGACAGAAAATAAGTTACAAAAGAGCGAAAGAGCTTGGAGTCCACACAGTGAGACTGCCTATTGATGAATACATGGTGAAGAAGTCCAACCCCAAAAACTTCCACTCCAAAATTTTGGCAATCAACCAAGGTAAGCACTTTTGCATACTTAAGTCATAATCATTTTAATCCTTTACAATTGACCATGCTTTTGCATTTCAGTGTTTGAGGTCTTGCTGGCTTTTTGTGAGACCAAAGATTGGACTACAGCTCTTGCTTCTGGTATCCCACCTGGAAAGGGTTACGTGGTGACTTCACTGATGTCCTCAGAGGTTGGACAATGATTGGCCCTCCAGAGCAGCAGGAAATCAGTGACATTCTTTGGTCACCCAGAGTTTGAGGCCATGACCAATGCAAAGTGACCATGTTTGCACAGTATATTTATTACATAGTCACCGTAACTGTATTACAGTATGCCTGCCGTGTTTGTCAGGGTGGAGGTGTTACTTGAATTGCTAATATTTAAAATATTTTGCTGTATCTTTTGTTTACCATTTTTACTTGATTCTCAGGAATAGTTTACATACAAAATGTCTATTAACTCAACATTTGTTGAGCGTTAAATAAAGCTATTGAATCATAACACTGATGTTCTAATGTCTTGGCTTTTACTGTGTTGTTCGTATTTTGACACAAAAAATCTCATTCATTGAGGGAATATTGTCTTTGATTTTAGCAACCCGATATTTAAATGAAACACCACTTTTGTAAAATGAATGATCTTTTTGTCTATGCATAGTGTTCATTCAAATTTTGCCTTGTTGCAGAGCAGTGTTACAAAAATGAATTACAGAGAGAGAGTTACAGTAAAGACAGTAGTCTATAATACAAATGATAGAAATAAGGGGAAAAAAAATTGGAGAACAAGAAAAAATATTAAGTATGAAGGATTTGCAATATTCTACACTACCAAATATTCTTTATAATATATGCATCATTGATATTATTTGTATAAAATAATTTTCAGTAGGATTGTAATAGGACCATTACATTGATTACATTGACTATTCAGCACGTCTCATTTTATAATGACAATAAGAAGCAGGCAAGTAATTGCTGGTATTATTTTTTGGAGAGGAGAAAATTACTGTGGTTACTCCGTGTGATACAATTAAGACATCCACAGGGAGAAATGAATTCGCACAAAACCTTTAACAAGCTGAAGTTTTTAATTTGATTAAATTAATAAATGAAAACAATCAGTCCTTGTTTTTAATGAGTAGGCACATTTTAATTGACTTTCTATTTGGTTTTGGAGAATGCATTGGTGGTTTCGATATTATTAAAACTTTTAATAAGAAGAACATATTATTCTGAAACAAGCATTTTATTTAGATGTCTATTTCGTATTAATTTTATTTTTTATAATTCGACATCATAATAAAAAAATGTATTACATGGTCATATTAATAACTTTATAAAGAAAGGAACATTAAAAAATTAACATCAGCTTTTAAAGGACTGCATGTTATCATCACTTGTTTTTACTTTTTGTGCTTATACACAATTAAAAGTATTTGACAAAATTGTGTTTAATTTTTTCCTTCCGTTACCAATAAAATGTTTAGTTTAAATCTAAACATGCTTATGCACTGGTGTTTGAAATGTGTAACTAACATTTTGGAACGAAAGTTCAGGGTCGTGTTGCACGGTGGGACTTATTTAATTGAAGCACCAATACGTTACTGAATATGCGTAAGGTTTATGATCTTTGTTTATAGATTTTATCACATCTTTTAACGGCATTGCACGTTGAATAGACTTAGTTTTCAAACGGAATTGACAGATGCTTGCTGAATTACTATATCCCTCTCAAAACGGCGGAGTTTGACACGATGTGTAAAAGTCGCAAATGTGTGTTACCGTCATCGAGCTTCGTGGTCTCTCTGACTGCATATCCAGTAGGCGCATCTAACTAGAAGATTCTAGGGCAAGCAGTAACTCCACCTAATCTTGATATTTTTAGTAAACCAGAGTATCAGGAGGAAACCAACGCGTATACCTACCATGTACAATTCTGTACAGAAAGACCTCTTGGCTGAAGGCGGCTAAGAGCAAATTTGATTTTTTTAATAACCTCACTTCTCCAGTAGATGGAGTCAATAGGGTGTGTCAGGTTGCCATTGATTGTAAATGCATTTATTCATAAACATTATGTTGCTGAAACTCTAAGTAGACTGGAATAGTATCGCGCTACACACGTTGTTAAAAGAGAAGTTACCGCGTGCAGATACGGGAATTAACATTTAAGAAATAATAAATTAATGATGTTTTTTATAATTATATAACACTAACAGTGTTATTTTATAGGATGTATTCAACTATTTCTTCTAATTAAGTAAATTAATATAATTTTAACTTTTGTTGCCAATAACCACTCTGATCATGCGTTTCTCTTCTCCAGACCAAAATCAGCCTGGGGAACGTTCTTCAATAATAGTAAAATGTGAAATACATCACTATTTACTACTTGTTTCGCGCTCAGAGAAACACATCGATGCTCTTCATCGTGGTTAGGGAGACATAACTTTGTCGAAACACACTTCCTAGTTAATCACTATAGAAATGATCCCTGAAAGTATAGTCTTAACGTAATTTAGCGCTCACTAAACACCCCTTCAGAGAGACGATCAAGCTCAATGACGGTAACCTGTAGTTGCGCCCTTTTGATAAGTAACACGCGCCAAACGAAGCGGATTTAAAGGGTTTCAACCATTAAAGTCAGCAGAAACTTACTCAATTGATCATGAAATACAATTAATAAAAGAATGTCTATCAATAACCACACGTTATTTATATTAATAACTAGTTAACTAAAACGTTAAAGGAGGCTTACGCTTGACTTTTTGAATTAGCCTAGTTCATGTAACATTTTAGTTATTTACATTCAGTAACAGTAACATTAACAATTTTTGTTCGCAATTAAAATATCAAACAAAGGGAAATATTTTCAGATTCATATGAATATCATGTGAATTAAATCACATACTCAAAACTACTTTTGTTAAGTTTTAATAAAAGTACTTTAAGTTCAATAAAATAATTGTACATATAAATAGTATTAAAAAGAACACATTTAAACTCATATAAGACACATGTCTATGCATATTATGAGTAGCGTAACGTATTTGTGCTTCAACTAAATAAGCCCCATCGTGCAACACCACCCATTTAGCATCGTTCCATGGTAGAAATTAATGTTGAGCCACAGTCAAAACTTTTGTCTCGACGGATAATATTCGATTTCAACGTGGAGAAAATATATAAAAATATTACATTAAAAAAATTATATTAAAACATGAAATAAGCTTTTAAGCAGTCGCTAAAAAAAATCACGACTTTAATTAAAATACGTTTTTAATGTTTAAACCTAAATAGAACCACATCTTATTAGATCTATCTCTTACACCACATGTCTGCGTCTCTCTCTCTCTCTCTCTCTCTCTCTCTCTCTCTCTCTCTCTCTCTCTCTCTCTCTCTCTCTCTCTCTCTCTCTCTCTCTCTCTCTGTGTCCCTAGCACGCAAACTTCACTAGCGCCCATTATCGGCCCCGACGACGCTCTTTCGTAGTCTGGAGAAATACTCAAGACCGCATACCTTATTTCAAAGGCAAAAGAAACTATTCTATAAAACGCCAAATGGAGCGACCAAACTATGACAAAATTCCGTGGACTCCAACAGCACAGAAGATAAAAAATATTGCCGTATTTTAATGGTGAAACAGCATGGACTGTACCGTGGACAATGCAACGAGAAAATGCTTGGAATTCGTTGCGTGGTGTGCTCTGATTTTCTAATAACGACGGAAGAATTCGTCATTGGAACTATGAAGTTTAAATGATGTTTAATTCTTGCTCGGGTGGAAGACATTTTCAGTCATTTTCTAAGAACCTGGAGGATTTTGATTCTATACGGAGTGTACTTCTTTACAGGTTAGTATATATAGCCTATATTTTGTGCAGCAAAATGTGTATGGTTAGTGTATTGTTTTTTTTTCAGCCACATAGTTGCATTTAACTTTTGCAACGCGGGATTTTGGACCGCTTGTGCATTGCTATAACGACTATTAGTAACCGGCAAAATCTATGTTTTAGAGAAGTAGGCTACAATAGTTTCTTCTCAATATTCATAAGTAAGACTTACCGTTTTATTTATAAATTTACTGGTAGAAGCTAAATGATTGTGTGGTGGCGCAGATGAGTCGTTTCAGTCCTTCCATGCGGTGAGCGAAAGCTTCAGAGTTGTTATAGCAACGGTTCCATTGTACCAATCACTCTTTGAGAAACTCGTCACGTGACCTACAGAAAAGCCCCGTATGCAGACAAGACGGCAAAATGTCTCTCTGCTCAAAAGGAGAAATTTACAGTTAAAATCCGCTTCAGATGGGTAGAATGACAGCTAAGTGAGACAATATGCGTTAATGGCTTCTAGACATTTTACAGAAGACGTCGGGACGCACGACTCACGTGAAATTAAAGAAGAGAAAGGAGGAAACGACGGCAGCGACGATGACTCTACTGCATCAAGTTACAGTTACACAGGCTCAGGTTTCTCAGAGTAAGAAACGTCGACAAATAACGATTTTGTTAACTAGAATGTTTATTTGATTCTTTGCCGTGAACTTTTATTACTTGACATTTTAGTTATACTGTCAGATTTGCTGCATGTAAGTTAGTAAAGTGGACTATGTTGATCCCGAGTTTGAAAGATAGGTTTCTAAAGTTATCGTCTGTTGCCCTCTCTCATTCTTAGTGGAATTTCTGTTTCCAATTCAAAAAGTCAGCCATCAGAAATAATTATATGCTACTCACCATCTTTAGTGAAGTTATGGACGTGGTTGCCAAGAGCTAACCACCAAGGCCATGTGACTTAATTTAGAAAGGGGATAAACGTCCGTCTGGCTCCATTGGCATTTAATTCAGTTTCATTTTTTTATTTTTGAATGATGGAGGCTGTTCTGTAGGGTCTGTGGCTTTCTCCTGCTGCAGCGTAGTGTTTGGCTTGGATACTTTTAAAATCTTTTTTATCTATTGGAAATCAAAATATAGACACTCATTACATCACATAACATAACATGAAAGTTCAATAATAGAGACCAGCATGCTTGTCTTTTTTTATAAACGTGTAAATGAAACACCTACTTAACTTAACCTAACAAACCCAACCTACTGTGGTGATAGAGAACTGTGTCGTCCATGGTGACCAGCACAATTGTTAAAAGTGTATTTGATCCTAGCAGAACTTGAATGTGCTGTGATATCCCGTGCTTTCTTTACAGCTGTTTGTTTTTGATTTTAAGCAAGAAAAGTCTTCATAAGTCAATCTTCAAAAATAAATTCCTGTTAGGGAAACTTTCCCCTTAACTTACACTTTCTCTATTTTTTAGGATAATATAAATATTTTAAATACTACCAGTAATATGAAACCATATTGTTTGTACTAATAAATCATTTTTACTCTATAATATTTAATAATAATTTGGTGGCCCTAAAATAGTTTGACAACTAAGCATCACAGCCACAAGATATCACAAGCACCTATTTACAATGTTTTTCAAGCTTAAAAATTTTACTAAAAAAAACGTATATAGGTGAAGCAAAGAAATAATTTCCTAAATAAAAACAAAGTTTTGATACTTTTTTCGGTTGTCAAAAAGTGGAACATTTCCATATGAATGCGGAAAAGTACACCTTTACAAAAATCACTTTAACACTATTTGCTTGCAGAAATAGCTCAAAGTGATAGGCTCATAATTTGTTTGCAGATGCTTGTTTTAACATATTGTTATAGACTGCGATGACAAAGAGATACTCTTGGGTGTGATTTAAATGTGTAAATACTCAAATTGTGGGAAATTGTGTTAGTGGACGTTTAAATTACTTTTCTAAACCTCCCTGTTTTGTGGCTCAGTGACCTAGAGCCAGAATGGCTAGATGATGTCCAGAAGAATGGTGAACTCTTTTATCTTGAGCTGAGTGAAGGAGAGGAAGAAGCTCTATTGGCCCAGGTGACCGCCAGTCAGTCCGCTGCCACTAACCACGTACGTTTCAGTGAAAAGGAGGTGGAGATTATCACAGACAGTGGTAAAAAGGAAGCGGATTCCAGCAATAAATCCGAAGCAAAGTTCAAGAAGTTTGCCAAGATTCTGAGACGAAGGCAATCATCTCAAAGAAAAGCAGTAAATGGAAAAGAGGGAGGAGCTCCCCAACGCCCCACATCCATCCTTAAAAATCAAGCGGGCCAGCGGCCTGGGGTGGTGGTACATCAGCAGCGTCTGAAGGACGTGTATGTGTATCTGAACCCTAAACGACTCTGCAGCTCTTCGCCCCCATATCCAGAGAAAGGGGGTCTGTTAGAGGCCTTGCTGGGTGTGGTGCACCGGCCAGGTGGAAATGCAGGGAAGAGGGGAGAAAAACTCACAATAAATGCATTGGTCCCTCACAGTCCCGCCAGCAAGTGTGCTGACATTCTAATCGGTAAGCATGACAGACAAGGATGTTGATTGTTTTTTATGTAGAGATGCTTTGAACATCCCCATTTTGGCTATAGACATCAATGACCTTTAAGAGGAGTTTTGAAGAAAAGTGTGTTAGGCTAGACAATTGTTGCTCAACCCACTATAAAAAAACGAATAGACCACCTTGCAACTTCATCATAGCACCACTTACAGTACATTCTCTTCTGGAATGTAAATATCTACTTATGGCGCTTTTCCACTGCACGGTACCGTCAGGTTTAGTACGACTCGGCTCGGTACAGCTCATTTCCCTTCGGCTCAGTTTGCTTATCCACAGCAGTTCAGTTTAGTTTACTGCCGTAGCATCATTGTGAATGCGACAAACACACGCACAACACAGGAGTAATGGAGCATGTCGATGGCGGATGGCAGCAAAACAAAATACTTTTGAGAGTTTGAGAAATCATAATACAGCAAAAAATTATTTGGTTTGCTCGACGGCGCACCAGGGTAAATGATGTAGCATTTAGCATTGCGTTAAGGGTCTCAATCTCTATTTTACTGTCACGAAGCATTTAACGAAATGCCAATATTACGTATTAAAATGCATATTCATGTGTTGCAAATCCAGTGACGCTGGTAATGATTCTCTCTGCCCAATCAGTGATCTGTGTGTAAACACGTCACATTTTGGTATCGGTACAGCACGCTTGGAACCTCCTCAACTGAGGTGGTACTTAAAAAGTATCAGGTACTAGGTACTGTACCCAGTGGAAAACCCCCCAAAAGTGAGCTATTCCGCGCCGTACCGTTCAGTACTATGCAGTGGAAAAGCGTCATTACTGTAACTATTAAAGTTGAGGGTTGGTGCCGTGCCTGTCCTAAATGTTCCCTTGTACAACTGGCTGTTAAACAAAGCCAGTTTTATAGCACTTTTGCAAATAAAATCTTGATGGGAAATAACAAAACAGCTGCTTTCCTGGTTTTACTGTATTAGCAGTCAAGTGGTTTTTTGTTCATGTACTAAAATGAAATTCAAGGGAAACCCACAGTTGCTTTCTTCCACCAGAAAGACCACATTCCAAAAGAATTACACTGTGAAAATCTTTGGCCACCAGCTTTTACGACTGTTTCCCAAACCTCATCCATACTAAAGCAATTAGAATGCTTAAAAAACTTGCAGCATGCAAAGATAAGACCGTGCAGATCTACCAAAGGAAGGTGGAGGGTGGATGGCTTTGACAGGGAGCGTTTATTCTTTTTGTAGAAATATAATTTACCCAAGCGATTTGCTCAGCTCATGCACTGAAGAATCCTATACTCCTCTTTGTAAGATACTAACATGTTCATGATCTTTGAGGATAATTATTGTCTTTTTTTGTAGGTGATGTCCTGGTTGCTGTAGACGATGTGGATGTTACCTCAGAAAACATTGAGAGAGTTCTGTCTTGTATACCTGGCCCCACACAGGTAGGTGTATCTTTGTATTTGTATAGCCATGAACCACACTATATGTAATAGACAATAAGCATACAATGCTTGAGGCAGTAAAACAAAAATTGAATTATGTATAAATGTATTGCTTTCTCACATACACCCACTGTTTACCATCAAAACACATTTATTTGGTTGTTTGGGTTACTTTTATCATGTACAGTATGTGCTTTTTGAGACCCAAAACACTATCACTTTGAAGTCATAGTCCCAAAATGTTGAAAGTCACCCAATGGCCAAGGCTTGAAATCAAATCCTCAACTATTTTTTATCTCATCCCAGAATCAGTTAAAATGTAAATTACAGAAATCTTAAATTATTCATAGCTGTTTTGGACATAAATGGAATTGTGTCAGTTAAAGTGATTGTTGCCCCCCCCAAAAAAAATTGTCATCATTTATTCACCCTCATGTCATTTAAATATTTGTATGACTCTTTCTTAAAGAACATAAAGAGGATATTTAGAGAAATGTCTTGAGTCCATACATTGGAAGTCAATAGGGGTCAGTGTTATTTAGTTATCTACATTTTTATAAATGATAGTCAGACGCAAACTACTAAACTGAGTTCTCTTTCACGTCTTCTTACTCTGAAACGGACAAATAAACACAGATATATGTCAAAATTCCCATATTAGCAAGGGTCCAAGTAAATGTAGTCCGTTTTATGATGTTAACAACTGGGAAACAAAACAGATGCGTCACAGTATATTAGACCCGTATATCTGTATAGAGTGCTCTTAAAGGGGCAGCAGCATAATAAAGATCTCTGTTTATAATGTTCATCATACAACAAAGGACGGGCCCAAAACACTCACTCATATTAAGGTAATTGTGTTCTCCTTATATGAATTGTTAAGATAAAGAAAAAAGTAGCATGCAATAATTTAGTTGTTTAAATATGTGCTTTAAATACACTTTAATTACAGTACACTTTAAACTTTGTGTTGAAAGAGAGTATATGTAGAAGCAATAAAATCAATAATCATTATAACTTGTTTTCTATATCAAACTAGACAGAACGTTAATGCCCTGGCAGTGGCAAATAGCTTTGGTTTTATATTTAATTTGATCACATTAACGTTTAAGTTGAGATTTACAGGAAATATTTTAAGTTGTTAATTCTACTATGTAAAGGAAATACTGTTGTGCACTTTAAAGACAAACGTGTCTCCTTGGCTTGGCATTCGTCTCTGTGCAGTGTGAGGTGCGCAGTTTAAAGTCAAACGTCTCTCTCGGTGCATGCGTCTCTCCCTGCGGCACAAGTTGCGCAGTTTTTAAGTCAGATGTGTTTTGCATGCATCTCTTCAAGCCGCTCAGTTTTAAAGTTTAAAGGGGAGAGGTGTTTTAAATGACAATATTAAAGATTATATTAGTAAAACCCAATTTGTGGCGTTTGCGCTGCAAAGTACATAATAGGCTAAATACCCTCATTTCGGGGTTTATTTAGTTCAGAGGTGGGAAGTAATGAAGTACATTTACTTGAGTACTGTACTTAAGTACACTTTTTGAGTATCTGTACTATACATATGTATTCTTTTTTTCTGGATACTTTTTACTGTACTTCACTACATTTGAATGACAAATAGCTCACTTTTCATGCCACAATTTTTTTTTTCTTTAGCCAACCGCCCCCTCCTTCCCTCGTTTGGGAGAGACTATTGCCTGCTCCTTCGAATATGATGCACCTGAATCAACTTGGTGTGTTAATTAGGGAGACATCCACAACATTTTGGGAGAAGGCATTGAGTTCAGTTGTGTATACTTTTCTGATTTAGTTATTATAAGCAAAAGATCCAACTAAACTTTTTTGGGGCGGTTTCCCTGACAGGGTTTAAGCCTAGACCCAGACTAATTCAAATGTTAGTGCCGTCTTGGTCGAAAACAACTCGCACTTGCATATCTTAAAGCATATCAGTGCGATTGCTTTGTCTCAAGATGCACACAGTAATGTTTGTTTGTAAAATATGTTTTTAAAAACGCCTTAAATATCCTAATTAAGATAAAGCCTAGTCCTGGTTTTGGCTAATCCCTGTCCGGGAAACCGCCCCTTAATCCGATTAATCAAATAAAATAATCTTCCAACTAATCGATTATCAAAATAATCGTTAGTTGCAGCCCTAAACACAACAGTTAAATTTAAAGAGTACATTCCTCAATATTTTTAAGGGCTTATTTTGGTTTATGGAGTGTCCGACAACAAGTTTATGTACATACATGATGTAAAAATACTATTATTTCGTAATAATAAGCAGTTTTTATTTCCTTACTTCTTGACTGACTCTCAAATGATTCGTTCCGCGATTCATCTGTGTAATCTCCGCCTTTCCGCCAGCGTAGTCTGATCTGATTGGTCAGATAGTGTAGTTTGCTGTGATTGGTCAGATGGTCTAGTCTGCTGTGATTGGTCAAATGGTCTAGTCTGCTGTGATTGGTCAAACGCGTTCAGCATGTGTCGCAAATGGACCTCCTATCATTACTGCTGTATTACGGTTTGTAGGTGGTTGGATATTAACAGTGTTTAGAGAGAGATGGCGTCGATTTTACCTTACCAGTTCGAGCCCGAGTCTGACGAATCATTCTTTAATCCTTATACAGATGCCAGTAAGAAAAAGGACTGTTTTAGACACTTCTCTTGTAACAGTTAGTTATCACGGCATACAGTGTACGGTGTTCGTATCTTCAGATGTTATTATAACTATAGTACACCACGCAGTTCTTGAAATAAAGACTTTGCGAGTTAATATGGTTGAACACTTACATTAGCGCAACGAGTTTATAGCTAACGTTAGGTAAACAAACAGTAACAACCCCAAAAATAACGGTAACGTTAGCTAAACACAGACATGAGATAACGTCACACAAATTTAATTTTAAGTAAAGACAAAAATAAAGAGTCACACTTACAGGTTGTGATTCGGTGGAGCTTACAGGTCCAAATAAAGTTGGTATTGCAACATCTTTTAAGGAAAGACGTTTAATGTATCCTGCAGTAAAGGCGCCAAGATTGATGAAGCAATCTTCGGTAAAATGACGCGCGCAAAGTAAAACGTTCGGTTTATACTCCTTTGGTGTCGTTTGAAAAATAAATAGTAACCATTTTTTCCTCAGAAGTTCTTCCTTTGGTAGTGAAAATAAGACTGACTTAGTTTCACTACATAGAACACAGCTTCTCTTAGACATGATGCACACGTCACGAACGAGCTAGTACAGTGTTTGGGGAGGAGAGAGTTAAGTTTTCGCAGTCAGTAGGCGGGGATTTTTCTAGTGACGTAGGTACATTGTGGTTAAAGATTCGGACAGGTCATGGCTTGTTCGCGTGATTCAGAGTCGATTACCTTTTTTATAAGCTAATAACTTTGTTATTCGTTCACCTTCGGATTTACAACTTGGCAGATTGCTTACATTCAAACACGGCAAAATTAAACACTTCATGAAATGTATTTTTTATGATCTCGAGGAATGTACTCTTTAAAATGTCGACCAATTTGGCGCACATCAGATGAAATTTTCTCATATGGTCGACCTAAAAAAATTTATGTCGACGAGATGGCAGGTTTGAGTGGAAAAAGATAGTCTCTGCGAAATGTCTCCCTGTGGTCAACAACTAGACACATTAGGCTACTCAATATTGGTCTAAACCAATCGAGATATTAAGACCCGCTCTGATTGGCGGCAGAATCCTTACATGATAGGGCTGCAACTAACGATTATTTTGATAATCGATTAGTTGTGATTTTTTTTCGATTAATCGATTAATCGTAAATGTAATTACATTTTGCTTATAATAAGTAAATCAGAATGGGAAAATATACACAACTGAACTATTATGCCTTCTCCCAAAATTTACACCTGGTGAGTTGATTCAGTGTGTCATATTAGAAGCAACTGACAATAGTCTCTCCCAAACGTGGGAGCGAGGGGAGGGTCGGCCAAGAAATCATTTTTTGTGCCATGAAAAGTGAGATATTTGTCATTCAAATGTAGTGAAGTACAGTAAAAAGTAAACAGAAAAAGTAATACTTAAGTACAAATACTCAAAAAGTGTACTTAAGTACAGTACTCAAGTAAATGTACTTCGTTACCCACCTCTGAACTAAATAAACCACCAAATCAGGGTATTTAGCCTATTATGTACTTTGCAAAGTGCAAACGCCACAAATTGGGTTTTACTAATATAATCTTTAATTTTGTCATTTAAAACACCTCTCTCCTTTAAACTTTAAAAATGCGCAGCTTGAAGAGATGCATGCAGAACACGTCAGACTTTAAAACTGCGCACCTCGCGCTGCACGGAGAGACGCACGCACCGAGAGACACGTCTGACTTTAAAACTGCGTACCTCGTGCTGCACGGAGAGACACGTGTGACTTTCAAACTGCGCACCTCGCGCTGCACGGAGAGACGCATGCACCGAGAGACACGTCTGACTTTAAAACTGCGCAACATGTGCCGCACGGAGAGACGCATCCACGGAGAGACACGTCTGACTTTAAAACTGCGTACCTCGCGCTGCACGGAGAGACACGTCTGACTTTCAAACTGCGCACCTCGTGCAGCACGGAGAGACAAGTGTGACTTTAAAACTGCACATCTCGCGCTGCACGAAGAGACGCATCCACGGAGAACCACGTCTGCATTTAAAACTGCGCAGCTCATGCTGCACAGAGAGACACATCTAAAATGGTCATTTTAAAAGGGAAGAAGACGCGCTTGATTTATAACTGCGCAGCTGGCAAGTGACGTCATAGACCAACTAATCGATAATGAAATTCGTTGACAACGAATTTCATTATCGATTATTATCGATTTTATCGAGTAGTTGTTGCAGCCCTAGTGGAATGCACTTGAACACCGCCTCCAAAGAAGAATATCAACAACTACTTCTCTAGCCCCGCCCACTGGTTCGCGCTTGACAGTACTGAAGTAACACAAGTTGCGTGGAACCAGATAGAGCGAGCAAGCAATAAACATGCCGTTAAAGATCGTGCCTGGTTGTGGAAGAACACAGTCGCTGCAAAACCTTCCTTCGGATTCCGACATTAGTAATGTGTGGTTGAAGTTTATTTTTAAAGACATTCCAGTGCACGTGGGTAAAACATTACCGCGGATGCCTTTGTGAACAAGGCACAGGTCGACACTGGATTTGCGGAGAGACTAAAATTAAAAAGCAGTGCTGTGCCGTCAATATTGGATCTGATAGAAATGGCGCAGCAATCTTATGTGATTACAACATTTTTGTACTATGCGTCACTATATGATGTTTAATTAACAAAGTTCGGGAGGAGCCGGAGCATATAATCAGCACGGCCGGTCTACTATCAGCAATCACCGCATCTAGACAATCAGCCCTATTGAGCTCGCTTATAAATAGGGAAACCATCTTACCTGCTCTATCTCTTAAGATTAAGCAGCGACATTAGTTCGTAGCTATGTCCGAGACCCCCGCCAACAAAGATTTGTCTGCAAACCGCATCTCTTCAGCACCGCCTAGCGTTTCCCACCATTCCAGCTCGGGTTCGGTTTCAGGAAGCGATTCCCTGGCTTCATCGCGTGGCCGCCTGCTCCGCACCTCGCAAAGCAAAAGCCAGAGTTTGCACACCATCACCAGGCCCAGGAAGATGTCCAACCCCTTCTCCGGCTTCTTCTTACACCTCAACACACAACACGATCCCCGCTTTCCAGAAATGGACCGTCCAGAGCCTACGACTGGCTCTATCCAACGCGGACATCCATTTTCACAGGCGGATGACCAAGGCGGAGCTTTACGGCCTCTACGCCTCCTCCCAGACGGATGCCACCTTTCCGAAGTCCGTTTCCCAAAAAACCACCGACAAGCCGGGCACGGTTCGTGGTTCTCCCTATTCCCGGCCCGGGCAATCCACCTCCGCAGCTCGTCGCGGCCGCCCGTCGGCAAGTCGGAACAGCAGGCCATCCGCAAGCTCGGGTAACGCCACGGATTTCCCGGACGCTGGGGACCCCCCAGCCGAGAGTTTGCAGCAACTCGTCCCTCTAGCAGTAGGCCAGCTCAGTGATCTAGCCAACACTCCAGTCGTCAAGGCTAGCCGCCCTGGCGACTTAAGCTCACTAGCACCCGGAGCTCCGGTGCGTTATCACCCATTCCCCACCCCAGGCTCTTGGCCCGCAGCGCCTCTGTCGACAACCAGCGTGAGGCTGCCTCCGCTGGCGATGCAGGCGCCGGATCTCGGCCATCACACAGACACTTTAGCAGCCGCCGCTAGCGCGAGCATGCCTCCGCTAGCTGCTCAAGCGGCCGCCATCCCCTCCCTTCTCTCTCTTCCACAGTCCAGATCGCACTTCTCATTGGCCACGGCGACAGCGATGCCCGTGCCAATAAACGCACCGGCTTTGGAACCACCTCCAGTATCGGGAACATCAGAGCTCAGATTTTGACAGGTGTGGATACAGACCTTTATTTACTTCTCTCACCTTTATCACCCCCGTCAACCGAGCGGCAGATCACTTACGGCGATCTATCTCTCACCTTTAAAAATCAGTCACCCAACCACACCCGCACTCTGTCATTCCCTGAATTCACCGTCGCCTTTTCCCGCTTCACTGATGTAATCTGCACTGTGTTCCCTCATAGGAGACGCGAGCTGATCGATTACCTCGCCATCGTGGCAGAGCTCGCTCTTTCCTATGGGGGTACACACTTTTATACGTATCACAAACTTTTCTCAGCCAAATGCGCCATTCGCGTAGCTCAGTGGAACCAGTGCCCCTACTGGGGAGCACTGGACACTGAGCTACATAACAGAGTGTTCCTGGGCGTCCGCAATATTTCTTGCGCGGTATGCCGCTCAGTAGCGCATACCACAATCGAATGCCCCCTAGTCACTCCCTCTCTTCCCCCACGCTCAGCCTCAGCCTCACCTCCCAAATCCACTTCCTCTGTACCGCGCCTGCCAAATCGCCCAGCAAACCAAACCTCTGGGCAACCCAGCAATTTCGAGGTTTGTAGGAACTTTAACATAGGCAGATGCTCTAGACAGAGATGTCGCTTCCTGCATGTGTGCACTTCCTGCAGCGGCGCACACGCTCGAATTGTTTGCCCAGTGTCACAAGCTCCAAATAAAAAACATAAAAATTACCCCTAGACTCCTGTGAATGTTTCTCGTTTGTCTTTTGAGTTATCTTCGCACCCCGACACCCAGTTCACTGGTTATCTCCTGAACGGTCTCGCGAAGGGCTTCGACCCCGGCGTCATCAGTCTTCCATCACACAGCTTAATATGCCCCAACCTCCAGTCTGCGCTCACCGAACCTGAGTCAGTCGATCTCCTCTTAAAAAAGGAGATAGATGCTAAATTCATTATTGGCCCCTTCGACGCTCCCCCCTTTACTGCGTTTCGCATCAGCCCCATTGGCGTAGCGACACGTAAATTTTCGGGCAAAAAGCGCCTCATTTTCGATCTCTCGTCACCGCACGGCTCTGCCTTTCCAAGCATCAACAGCCTCATTCCGATCGAGGAATTTTCTCTGCACTATCATAACATCGATCAAGCCATCACTTTAATTAAACACGCCGGTCGCGGCGCTTGGCTAGCCAAAGTCGACATCACTTCCGCATTTAAAGTCATGCCCATCCACCCAGACTTCTGGCACCTTTTCGGCATCCGATGGCGCAATAAATTTTACTTTTCTGTCCGTCTCACTTTCGGCTAAAAATTTTTTGACATGTTGTCAGAGGCAATTTGCTGGATTCTCTCAATTATGCACAATTATGCAATTATGCAATTCCCTACCTCATCCACCTACTAGACGATTTTTTAATCATCTCATCTCCCGATTTGTTTCCGGCGGCGCATCTAGCAAAAGTCCAGCAGGTTTTCGAAAATCTCGGCGTTCCCCTCGCCCCAGACAAAACTTCAGGACCGAGCATGTCCATCGAATTTCTCGGAATTAAATTAGACTCGCTTAAATTCCAGGCTTCTCTGCCAAAAGAGAAAATCGACAGAACGATCGTGATCGCTTCCGCCCTATTAGCTAATCCCCGCTGCTCCAAACGTGAGCTCCTGTCTGTTCTCGGCCATCTGAATTTCGCGATGAGAATAATTCCGCAAGGCTGCCCGTTCGTTTCACACCTCCTTTTTCTCTCGTCCTCCACACACGCTCTAGAGGACACGTTATCCATATCCAGCCCCTGCCTTGACGAACTGAGCTTATGGATAAAATTCCTCAGACAATGGAACGGCTTGTCTTTTTTCTACAGTGACATGGCCTCCTCCCCCGCCGATATTCACCTGTTCACAGACGCTGCCCCTTCCACCGGTTTCGGAGGCTTTTACCAATGCCGTTGGTTTGCATCCACTTGGCCCCCCCAGCTTTTAGAGATTCCGCAGGCTTTAGCATCTTCAGCACTTTTCGAGCTGTATCCACTGGTCGTCGCAGCATCCCTATGGGGGAAAGAGTGGTCGGCTTCTAGTATAATCGTACATTGTGATAACGAGGCAACTGTTCATTGTATTAACAAAGGCCGCTCCCACTCCCCCACTTTAATGCCGTTCCTCAGACGCCTCATCTGGATCTCAGCCTGTGACCAGTTCATTCTAACTGCCAAACACATTCCTGGTTCAAAAAATCAGATTGCTGATGCCCTTTCTCGTTTTGCCTTCCAGAAGTTCAGGCTGCTGGCGCCCGAAGCAGATCCCTTGCCAACACCGGTACCTCCCTATTCGGAGCTGATATTCCGGTAAACCACCCCCTAAAAACCCTCCTCGATGCCTCTCTAAACTCCATCACCCAAGCCGTTTCCTTTAGGACCCTCCAATCTTATCTCACTGCATGGAAAAGCTTCAAGTCTTTTCACCAGGCGTTCAACATTCCTTTTCCCGATTTTTCCGTCCTCACCATCACCTCCTTCATCTCCTTCCTAAACTCTTCAAAGAACCTCCAAGCCAGCTCAATTAAAGGTTACATGAGTGGAGTCCAGTTCTTCCACAAGCTCATATTCAACTCTCCATCTGCAGCCATAGCCAGCTCCCAAACTTCTATGCTCATCAAGGGCATTCAAAGAACCAAGCCCGCTCGCCCAGACGCCAGGCAACCTATAACCCTGGATATACTGACCAGATGCATTTCTACCCTCCGTAAAGGATATCACTGCAAGCACGTCGATCGCACACTCGACACCATGTTTATCCTAGCATTCTTCGGCTTTCTAAGATGTTCGGAAATGGCTACCACATCCATCTTTAACCCGCTAATCCATCCAACGGTTTCGGACCTGTCAGTACTCGATTCAGAGACGATGTCATTCTCAATTAAACAAAGCAAGACGGACCAAACCAGGAGAGGACATTTCATCTACATATTCAACCTCCATTCACCTATTCAACCTTATCAGACCCTCCTAGCCTACCTTCACTTCAGGAAATCCCAAACCAAAACTACATTGGATCCTCTCTTCGTTGACGAATCCAACCGCCCAGCTACACGCTTCTGGTTCCAAAAGCACCTCAAAGCCGTCCTGCTCCTGTCCGGCATCCCCGCAGACCACTTTTCCGGCTACTCTTTCTGCATAGGCGCAGCAACCACAGCCGCCCAAAAAGGCCTCTCGCAGTCTCAAATTCAAGCACTAGGGCGCTGGACATCGGAAGCTTTCAAGAGCTACATCAGGTCAGATCGTTCTATCATCAGGGAAGCCCATCGAACCCTCATTTCCCGAATCATCTAAAGAATCCATCCTTCACCTGCACGGGCGCGAACCTCCACCACTTCGGCCTTCATCTCCCTAGCGGGATACCTCATTACCACAGCAACCACCTCAGCAATCACCAGGGATTTCATTCAACATCCGTTGCTTCAGACCGTGCCCGCAGGGGCTAGCGCCCACGTCTCGGGCTCTGCCGCAGCAGACTCTACAGCAGAAGCCAACAGCGCAGCAGCGACTACCTTGGCAGAGGCCAGCGCTTCCATCGCATCAATAGCAATCAGCATCTTCAAAACCACAGCAGCAGAGGCCAGCACTTCTTCTCAAGGGAGAAACCAGCATAGCCGCAGCGACCGTCTCAGCAGAGGTCAGCACTTCCATCTCAAGCGTGGAAGCTAGCATAGCCGCAGCGACCGCCACAGCAGAGGTCATCACTTCCATTTCAAGCGTGGAAAGCCAGCATCACCGCAGCGATCGCCTCAGCAGAGGCCAGCATTTTCATCTCAAGCATTAGACACCAGCATCACGGCAAGCAACTGTCTCAGCAGAGGCCAGCACTTCCATCTCAAGTGGTGAAGCTAGCATATTCGCAGCGACCGCCACAGCAGAGGTCAGCACTTCCATCCCAAGTGTGGAAGCCAGCATCGTCGCAGCGACTACCTGGGTAGAGACCAGCACTTCCACTTCACGCATAGAAGCCAACATTGCCTCAGCCGAGGCCAGCTTTTTCATTTCAAGCATGGAAGCAAGCGCCGTGACAAAGCATCCAAGAAGCCCGAGCTTCCATCTAAGCACAGAAGCCAGCGTCGCCGCAGCGATCGCCTCCACAGAGGCCTGTGCTTCCATCGAAAGTGCAGAAGCCAGCATCACCATAGTGACCGCCTCCGCAGAGGCCAGTGCTTCCATCACAAGCGCAGAAGCCAGCGTCGCCGCAGCGATCGCCTCCGCAGAGGCCAGTGCTTCCATCTAAGGCGTCGAGGCCAGCGTCGCAGCAGCGATCGCCTCCGCAGAGGCCAGTGCTTCCATCTAAGGCATCGAAGCCAGCATCGCAGCAGCGATCGCCTCCGCAAAGGCCAGTGCTTCCGTCTCGCTTTCTGCCGCCTACAACTTCAACAGAAGCAAGCATCACAGCAGCGTTCACCCCAGCAGGAGCCTCCACTATTACAGCTGGCTCCCTTCTTCAGTCGCCTCCTTCCAGTATCAGGCTTAACCCCAGGGACACCTACGAAGCCATGTTCATTTATGGTTCGGAAATCCCCATATTTACAGCCTCTACGTGCACTACTCCCAGCAGCTCTCGGATTCTAACTTCTCATCACTCCAGCAGGCACCCTCACGTCATATCAGCCTCAACAATCCTCCGAGGAACCCCTACCAATTCTTGTCTCATCACAACCTCGTCTCCCAAGGAGCCGTCATCCTCTCGTCTTACCCGAACGCAGTCCACGCCTCCGCAGCGTTTTGCATCGCGTTTGGGGGGTATGCGTACTCCGGCGGCTGTCCCAATCTCGCTTTATGGGGGTGTGCTCTGGGCTCAAACCGGTTCCGAGCTCGGCGCACTCACCCCGACCAAGGTGTAGAGTGTTTCGGGCTCGGATAGATCTGGCGAGCTCGGAGCCCGCTTCCTGGACAGCACGCCAAATACGCATAACCTTATAACCACGCTCTTTCATTATTTCCCTATCAACATCACTATTATCTGCGCAGGTAAACTCGTGAATGCTTTGTTAGAGATCGCTTGATATGCCCTGATAGCCCTATTCGCATGGGATTAGTATGACCTGGGGACCTAGTCATTTGTAATAATTGCAGAGGTTGTCTGCGATCTTAATCCCGTGCGAATCGGTCATGTCTGTAATATGTAAAGTAAAAATTCCCCCACAAATTACCTATCATATTTTGATGAACACCGAGGTCCTGTGATAATATTAGTCCCGTGCGAATCGGCATCTCTGTGATTTGGCGGGCTCATATATCATTTTTCAAGGTTTTATCCACCGTTTGCAAATAATGGAGGCGGTTTTGAAGTGTTTTGGTATTGTTTCGGGTGCTGGGTCATATCCATAAGTTACCAGGAGTCTCCCATTTGTTTATTTATCATGGAAACGCTCGTTACATTTGAGACCTGCGATCGCGGTGATCTTCTGTCCGGTTTGCGATCACGGGTCTCAAATGCTGACAGGTACAGCTATCATTAAACACCATACAACTATAGGCTATACAAACTATACGCAAAGCCTTGCCATCACATCCGGGAAATAAAATTTGAGTAAAATCACAGGCTTCATTTATCCCGTGCGAATGCGCCACATGAAATACAGATGTGGGGAGGTCATTTATAAATTACACGAGGTCCCCAGATAATACTAATCCCGTGTGAATAGGGCAAATGTGTAACCTAACGTTACGTCTCTAACCAAATTCACAGAAGGCTCCAACTACTGTAAGTTATCCAATCATAGCAGTGCGCGTTTATTGCCAAGTCTTCAATGCGGCACGCCCATTAAAACCGAGCGTTTGTCGAGCCGGCCTCAAAACCCGGGTAGAAAATAGCCTATTACTTATTGATTTTGATGTTTTTGAATGTAAAAACCACACGAACGTCATAAGTAGACCTCATACAAAAGTATTAAACAATAAACAAGCCCAGTTCATGACACCTTTAAAACCGAGACGCGCAAGCGCTTTGCTTCGGATGGACACGCATCCTTTGTATTAGGAAAGACTTAGGAAGGTGCACCTCTCAGAAAGCATAGACAAATAAAGATAATTTTTGATGTTTAATTACGACTTGGAGCATTGGGATCGCGAGACAAGGCAATGTATTTATTTTTTATGAAAATCTCAAATTCAACCAAAATCCATATTTTTCACTTTTTCGTGTAGCTCAAAATTATTGTCATGTGATTAGCTGCGGCTCCTTAGGTGTCATTGGGTGCACTTGAAAAACTTGTGCAGGCAAAAAGACTGAAGAAAATTACTATTCCCCATAAGCCCCCCCCGTCAATATGGCTGTCACCCTTTTCACCTCTTCCGAGTTTGCAGGTCTGTTATATTTACCTAAGGCTTTATTGTTGAATGTTCAAAGCATTTTGAGACTTATAGGAAGGTTATAAGTAGTACTTGGCTTGCTGGGGCTATTGCTTAGGGCTAGGTATTTGTTTCCTAGCCCAAAGTATTCAACTTTAAGTATTTATCTATCCTTGTAGTGGTATGGGACCTCAAAACATGTGGTTTGTTGATGAAAAGATGTTGTTTTTCTAGGCAATCTGGTCAGCAAAGCCATAGCATCAAATCTTTTCACAGACAAGCATCACACAAACGCTCCTGAGAAAGCACTACATTTTTAGATTCTGAATTTATACTAAATTTTAATGTCCTTACCATTTTGTTATTTATTTGTTTATTTTGGTACCTAAGCACTGCTTATTTCTGAGTATGCCTTTCGTTTGATCGCTTTTTGGTTGCCTGGAATGTTGGAATTATAGAGTTCTTTCGTCCCAGCCTTCATGGTGGTTATGGCAAAGCTTGTTTTTGGAGACCACAGGAAAAGTGCTATTACTCTGTGGAGAAGAGAAAGGGAGAAAATGATTAAAGGACGAGAACCGATAGCAAATTATACCATATAAAACGGGACAGGCAAGTGCTATTATGATATTAGGGTAGAGAAACTCTACCCTACGTGCTCTAGGGAGGTTTAGTCAAGCTTGCCAAGACTTTAAAATGAGCTTTGCATTGACCACAGACAGTTTTATAAAATTATAAGGTAAGTGTTGCCTGACTGTTGACTTTCAATGAGTCAGCCGTTTGAGCTCATTCACCACAGGAACAGAACCATCATGTCCACTGGCAGCATGTTTTCTCAGAGACATTACCGATAACACTCAAGAAATTAAAGGAACACAGAATTTTAGCCACTGTCTAAAACACGAAGAGTGAAACTCATAGACCATGGGGCACTGCGGCATATAACGTGTGTGTGTGATTCTGAGGTCAGTTTGGAAGCTTAAATTCCGACACATCCTTTAATAACAGACCTCCATTCTTTTCCCGTTTGCTTGTTACCTCGCATACGCCTTACGCCAGCTCACTTCTGCAGCCCAGCTGCTTTCGGTCTGAATAACATACGGGCTTGTGCTCCGTTCTGCATGTTAAACAGGCAAGTGGGAGTGGATACACTGCTTTCTGTGTTTCTGTTAATGCACAAATTTGTGCTTTTGCTCTTAAACAGAAGGGTCTTGGAGTGTCCTTCATCTGATTTGTACTGTATAGGAAAGATTTTTTTTTAGTAGTGGTTCTAGGCGTAATTTGCAGCTACATGTTGTGGTAACTGTTGTAAGAATAAATACTTGTAATCCTATATTTGTGTCTTTTGAGAGATTGGGATATATACTCAGTTATTCACATATTTAAATATGTTGACCAGTATTTGTATGCCATCATTAAAGGTTTCTAGTTCTGTTGGAAATCCAGTTGCTTTCTTGTGTCTTCACGCTAAATGCATTCAACCAGCTATAATCTTATGGGTAAAGTAGAGAGTATTTTAGATTTAAAGATTGAAAGAATACTGTCATCATTTACTTACCCTCAGGTTGTTTCAAACCTGTATAAATTTCTTTGTTCCTATGACCACAGAGAAAGATATTTGGAAAAGTGTCAGTAATTTTCATTTCTGGAACATCATCCACTACCATAGTGTAAGGCATTTACTCCACACGAGATGATGAAAATAATAAACTTTTATTAAATCCAAAAACCAGGGAGAACAAGAGGAAACACACAAACATCGAGGAGCAAGACAAACACCAGTTACATTTTAGACTATACAAAGTACACTTGAACAGGCAGAGTATAAATAATGTCCGGGTAATGAGTCTGATGAAGGGTAGGTGCAGGGAAAATGACGAGTGACAGGTGAGGGAGTGTGTCGAAATTACATCCTTGGGGCAAAAAATTGGGAAACCAAACTAGGGACCGGCGGAGTGTTACAGTACTCCCCCCTCGCGGAAGGCGCGTCCTCGCGCCGATGAACAACCGGGGGGGGCTCCTCGTGACGGACATCGGGGACAAGACAGGGAGCCTCCAGGACGGCGCTACCGACACCGGGAATCCACGATGGTGCCGGTAACTCAGACGGCCACGGAGGCCTAGCCAGGTCCGGAGGCCATGGTAATGTGTCCCGGAAAGCCGTGGCCATACTGGAGGATGAGGCTGAGGAACTAGGAACGGCTGCCGTGGGACAAGGAGACGAGGACCTTGGCACGGCCGCCGTGGCCTTGACTTGGGAGCAAGGAGACGAGGAGCTTGGCATGGCCGCTGTGGTCGCGGTGAGGAGACCGGAGAGATATTTGGGGCGAGTCCAGGGGCTCTGGGCAGTCCTCGGGACGTGGCTCTGGGCAGGCTTTGGGATGGAGCTCTGGGCAGGCTTCGGGATGGAACTCTGGCCAAACTTCGGGACTGGGCACTGGGAAGGCTTCGGGACTGAGCACTGGGAAGGCTTCTGGACTGCGCACTGGGAAGGCTTCGGGACTGAGCACTGGGAAAGCTTCGGGACTGAGCACTGGGGAAACTTCGGGACTGAGCACTGGGGAAACTTCGGGATTGGTCCGTACCGTCCAGATGTAAGCCAAAGCCATGGCGATGATGGCCACAGCAGCAACCTCGGGGGACTCTGGTAGGCCGGATGTGACCGGCTCGAAGACTTCTGGAAGGCCGGACGGGACCGGATCGAAGAACACTGGAAGGCCGGACTTGACCGGCTCGAAAACCTCTGGAAGGCCGGACGGGACCGACTCGAAGAACACTGAAAGGCCAGGGGGGACCGGCTCGAGGAATAGCTGGGCAGCGGGCTCTGGCGGATGGGCAGCGGGCTCTGGCCGCTAGGCAGCGGGCTTGGCGAACCCTGGATTACTGGGGGCTTCAGATCTGGTGGAGGACTTCAGAGTGATGGTGAGGTGAGCTGGGTCGCTCAACGTGTGTTTGGACGGGACCGGATGATGATCGATCTTATCCGGGATGTTTTCATTCACACCAAAGCGAGAGCCAATTATCCACCGGATAAGATCGATAAACTCAACCATTTGTCTGTCCCTGAACTCGGGTGCCAGATTCCAATGGGAGTCATCATCCAATCCCATCAAGAAACACGCTTTTAACGAACGATTGTCCCAACTCACCTGATGGCTCAGTACAATAAAGTCCTCCACGTATCTCTCCAGAGGACTGCCGTCTTGGCTTAGATGGTACCGGAGATTGTCTTTTGGAGAGATGTTGAGCCGCATGTAATCCATATTTAGGTCTAGTCTTCTGTAAGGGATTTACTCCACACGAGATGATGAAAACTATAAACTTTTAATAAATCCAAAAACCAGGGAGAACAAGAGGAAACACACCAACATCGAGGAGCAAAACAAACACCAGTTACATTTTAGACTAGACAAGGAACACATGAACAAGCAGAGTGTAAAAAATCTCCGGTTAATGAGTCTGATGAAGGGCAGGTGCAGGCAAAATGACGAGGGACAGGTGAGGGAGTGTGTCGAAATTACATCATTGGGGCAAAAACGTGGAAAACCAAACTAGGGACCGACGGAGTGTTACACATAGTAGGAAAAAATATCGTTTTTTGTTTTGTTTTGTTGAACCATAATGAGGTTTTTTGAAGAATTTAGGAAAACAAACGGTTCTGGAGCACCTTTGATTACCATTTAGTTTTTCCTACTATGGTAGTCAATGATGTTCTGGAACTGAAAATTACAAACATTCTTCCAAATATCTTTCTCTGTGTTTATCAGAGCAAAGTAATTTATACACATGAAATTACACAAGGGTGAGAAAATGATGACAGAATTTTCATTTTTAGGTGAACTATCCCTTTAATAGATTGCAAGTGGGTGGATGTTCAAAGGGTGCTGTGTGTAATTTTCTCACGACATCTAGTGGTGAGGTTGCAAATTGCTACCAACTGGTGACTCCACCCCTCCACGGAGGCCGAGAGAGGATGTCGTGACGCTTTTGCTTCTTTCCCAAATAAGATAACGTATTTACGAAAGGCGCTCTGTAGAGCAGTTTGTCTGTTTAGGCCTACTGTAGAAACAACATGGCGACATGTCAACAACATTCCATGCAAGGGGACCGGCGTTGTATATAGATAGAAACAGCTCATTCTAAAGTAAGAAAAATATAACGCTTCATTATGTAAGGCCGTTATAGACCTCTGAAGACATAGTTATGTACATGTTGCCTTTCTGTCAATAGATCCTTCAAAAAACTACACACTGTTCCTTTAAGGGTCATGTTTGTAAAACATCTTTGTCATGAAAACTGTTCACTTTGCATAGCCATACATTTTCAGCATCCATCTACACAGTTTTATTCATAATATAATAAGATTAAAAATCTTATTAGTTCATTCGGATCTTTACAGCTTCGTCCACATCAAAACAATCACTGACAACCTCTCATATTTTGTTCTGTACATAAGATATATTGTTGTGATAAATTCACAAGCAATAAAGCGGTAGGGACAGTTCATGTGTTTACATATAGAACAAAATTCTAATATTAAAATTAAATGAGCAAATTTATGACATTTAAGCATCAAAGTGGAAAGATCCAGATCTTTACTGAGCTCTCATTTTTAGTTTCAAGTTGTCAACATCTTGTGGTGTTTGTTTTATGAGAAATAAAATAATGTCTGTTTCTTCCTGATATTAATTTTAGATTCGTTCTTTCTCAGGTGAGATTAACTTTGGAGACAGTGGGACCTGTCGAACGGTGTGTGGACTCTAGACTTAAACCATCTCCTCCGGTCAGCCAGCTGGTCAGACTGCTGTGGGGGGAAGACACAGTAGAGCTCCAGATGTCTATAGCACATATACCTCACGTAGTGATGTACCTGTCACTCAAACTGGACTCCGAGTCACCACAGGAAGAGGTCAGTCGGTGTGTGACACTGCCGTTTGTCTTATTTACTTATCAAAGCTGCAGTGTCTGACTTCCTCCATAGAGCCTTAACATACAACACACTGTGTAGACTTTAAACGGGTCAGATACGCTTAGTTTTCTCCGCAAATTGGCGCATATGATCCGCTTTTTGCTGTCGTTGCGTGCAACTGGTCGCGTGGCACTAACGTGAAATTAGACTTCATTGTCAACAATGGACAACATGTTTACACTGTCCGGATCATCCTATCTCCTATCTAGTGCACTATGCGACATTCACCATGTAGGACATAATAAATGTGCGAACAAGTGGCTGATATGTGACGCCACTTCAGCGGCTTTCTTATTAAAAGGGGCGGGACTCTTCTAAATCTAAAGCGTATTTGATTGGACAGCAACTTTAACAAGAGGCTGAAGTGTACCATGATGTCATGGAATTTCTAGATTTTTTTTGAGCGCACGTGCGAGACTGTCAGTTTTGAACGCTCATCTTCTAAATGCGAATTTTGTCGGCTCTTATGAGCATATCAGTTTATTGATGTCCTTATTGCATATTTTTAATAAAAGGAAAATAACTTTTATTTTGATTTTAGTGGGTTTTTAATGATTTGATTATATTCTTTACAAAAATAATCACAGTTTGCTTTGAAATTTTTAGGTATAGTCGCTCAGTAGATTACCATTCAAATTAAATTACTGTATACATGTTTTTGTTTGTTTTTCAGAAAGTTATGTTTGAGAAAAGATATTTTACAGCTTACTTCAGGACATCAACAGGTATAAATAATAAGGAAAACACCCAACAAGAGCTGAAAATAGATGGAAACTCTTTCAATACTGATTTAAAAAGCACCAGGGTAATACAATAAAGATGCTGGTTGGTAAAATGCCAAGAGTACATATCTATAAGTTTTAGGCAAAGAGTGACTTCTTAATATGCTAAACTATAATATTTATATAATATATACATAGTTATATTATACATACATACACACACGCACGCACACATGCACACACGCAGACACACACGCACGCACTCACACACACACATACACATATATATCGTCATTATAATAATTGCATTTGTTGTGGTTTGAATGGGAAAATGTGAAAATACTGTATAATAAAAATGATTAAGTGAGTAAGTGACCCTAAACGTACAAACCTTTATTAGCTGGGAAATTTAAGTTGCCAATTGAAGTTTTTTTTTTTAAAGTTAAAGCGGCCCTAACACACGCGGTTTCTGAGTACCTATAGAGTAGTATTGCATACTTCGTATCTTCGAAGAGTATTTAGTTTGATCACATTTATAAAAGATAGATACAGCTGTACGATTTTTTCCGAAAGCATACGGCGCGTGCGGGGGGGGAGGGGTAGGCTGAACTAAAGCACGTGTGCACCCATTGCCAACAAAACACAGACATCAGTTTCACTCACCGCATGCGGTTCATGTCCGGCATCTTTTAACGCTGGGACGGCTCCATATATCAGTTTCAAACGATCTCCAAATCCAGCGTTATATCCACCGTTTATATAACATTCATCACCTAAATGCTGTGAACAAACAAACACCTGAACTTCGCGAACGTATGCTCTCTCTCTCTCCTGCACACAAGTGAAAGTGACGTCTGCGCATGCTCTCCTTGCTGCCGCGTGCTTTTCCCGGGAGAATTGTCCAATAAGGGACTAAGAAAAATTGTTACGAAACAGTTTTATATGTTCGAAAAAAACTTTCAGAAACCTGTACGATCGCTGGGGGAGTGTATCGAGCACAGAAATACTACGTAATACGCCCAACTCGTTTTTTGACAAGTTAACCATGTTAAGCATGAGGACAGCACGTTTAACATTGTAAAGAAGTCAGAATGCATGACACACCGTTGCAGCACCCCTTTAATTCAACTGTTCATTTTGTGTATATGTTGTGAATTCCCAGTTTGTTTTAAACAAAATGGGGGTTTATTCCCTTTTTTAACTACAGTGCTTTTCTATTTTCTTATAGCAGGAGATCTTGTACCAGTATCCGGTGTCAGAGGCATCGGCCCAGCTGAAAGCAGTGAGAGGGATTTTTCTGACACTCTGTGACATGCTGGAAAATGTCACAGGTGGACAAATAGTCAGGTGAACAAAGACCAAATCTACCCCTAAAAGAAATATTCTGCAACAAAGTGAATTCTGAGTTATCTCCTCTCTTCTCCTCCCTACAGTTCCTCACTGTTGCTTCGGAAACAGTTGGTTCACGTGGGTTACTGGAAGGAAGGATCCAATCTACTGGTTTTAGGTGCGCCAGCCAGCAGGTAAAACTGATATTGGTAATGAAACAGGTTAAACTGGGCCAGAAAATCTGGTTGAAACAGAAAGTTGGTCCAATTGGTTTGATCCAGTCTCTTTATGAATTATTCTCGCTTTGAACCTTGTTTTTCCCATAACAGTCTTATTCAGTAAACAAACAAAATCACTTCTTATTTCTGGCATTGGACATTCAATTAGAAAATGTTTCTTGCTTTGTATCAGCATGCAGACATATTTTATTTCAGGGTAATTTTAGCTTTTGTTTTTGTTTACAATTACAGCAGCTCTATAAGTGATTTCTGTCTGTTCTGCAGGGTTCCTCTGCTGTATCTGCAGACTGTGATCGAGGGAGTTGTCCGAACACTCAAGGTCATGTATGGTTCCCTTGACAGGTGGGTCGTAGAGCATTTATTCAATGTGCCACAATAATATGCATTGAGATTAGTTTTATCAAAATTCCTCCCCCCTAATAATTCATTATCAATATGAATAATCATCTTTACTGTTATGCCCAAAATTGTAAATACAATGACTGTGATGTATTATTTTAATTGTAAAGTCTTTCACCGTGTCTACACCGGACGCATCGCACCGTGCAGCATCAAGTGTGGACAAAATGTAAAATTATAATGGGTTCTTATGCGTTCCATTGTCTTTTTTTTGCGTCTGATGTAGACACAGTGTTAATGGCAAAAAAAATTAAATATTATATTTTGGGGTTAAAAATTACATGTATTTTTCTTCGTAAGATTCTAATTCTCTCACTCACTCTCTGTACTCAGTGCCTTTTGTGAGATGGAAAACGGATCTCGTCTGGATCACTTCTTCTGCCTGTTTTTTCAGCAGCTTATCCAGCCATCCCATTTGATTGACAGCTCTAGACCCCCCACCCCTGACATCTCAGGGACGCTCTTCTTAGACAGCTTACCAGCTGTTCGCTGGCTCACCTTACCAGCAGACATAAAGGTGTGATTACCAGATAGAGTAATTGAGCTTTAAATTTCCGTGACAAAAATGAAAACAAATTTTCTGTTCTGTTTGACCTTATTTAGGTTGAGGTGGACACTGTCCTCTCCGATTTTGAGTCCTCAGATTTTGGTGACATGGTAAATCCATTTAAAATGTTTCGATTCTGAAATGTAAAAGCGCAACTTAGATCTTAATTGAATTGTAAAGGACTAAAAATGTGGCCTGTTGAACCATTAAAATCAGTTCACTGATCTGTCTCTCTCTTTCGTTGCCCAGTCTGAAGACTTCTATGGGATGAGGCGTCTATACGTTATTTTGGGCTCTTGTCTGTTCTACAAGGTAAGTCTCAAACGTAAGCGTGCTTTTTTGATACCAAATCACCCATATTACTGTGATAGTGATAGTTTACCCCAAAATGAAAATACAGTCATCATTTATTCACCCACAAACGAAGATATTTGAAAGAAAGTTGGTAACCGAACAGCGCCAACCCCCATTCACTTCTATTTTATGGACACAAAACCAGTGCAAATGGGTGACGGTTACCAACATTCTTTCAAATATCATCTTTTGTGTTCTGCAGAAGAAAGAAAGACATACATATTTTAAACGACAAGAGGGTTAGTAAATAATATAATACATTTCATTTTTAGGTGAACTATCAATTTAACATGATTTAAAAAAACACAATTAATGGTACATAAATTTCAAAAAATATAATCCTGCCTCATTCAAGGAATTTAGTATTTCTAAATAAATGTGTTTATTAAAAAATGTAATGTATAAATTGCTATGAATGTAAGTAATAGCCAAATTAAGTAATAATGCTTACGCAGGTGTTTTTAAAATTGACTTCGGAAAAAAGGGGAAATGCAGCTGATGAGCACAAAAACCGAGTTTGACTTTCTCTAGACATCGTCTGTCGGTTGATCGTCTATGTGATGTCACACAGGGATATCTCATAGCAAATCACCTACCAAAGGAAGACCTGCTGGATGTGTGTCTTTACTGTCAGCATTACTGTCTCCTGCCGCTGGCATCAGAGGAGCGCGTGGGGCAGCTGGTGGTGTGGAGGGAGGTGTTTCCTCAACGGAGAGCGCAGCCAAGTCCCGCCTCTCATCCCGGCCACTGCGAACCACATGGACGCTACTTCCTGCTCATAGTGGGCCTGGTGAGACATTGTTTAGCATTATGACACATCTGACTCGTCATTTATAGCAGATGTAACATTTCAACATTTATTGTGAAAAGTATGAAAGCTGTCTATCAAGCCCAGAACTTGGTAGATTCAGGAAGAAATTCTTTAATTTGTTGACACATACTTCACATCCATTGTAATGAATCTAAATTTGTCTCCAGCGACACTTTATGCAGTGTGTATTGCTGGAGAGCGGAGGCTGTGCCTCGCCTGCTCTTGGATCTCCTGGTCCTGACTGCGTGTATGTGGACCAAGTCAAAGCCACACTCCTTCAGCTAGAGAGTCTCGACGCAGGTATTGAAGAGCGTCTCTGTGCTCCACCCACACCCTGCTTGTCATGCGCCGATTGGTTCCTTCCTGCGGGTGGACGGGATCGACAAGATGCGGTTGGAAGCTCACCGATCCTTAACCGTTTGACAGCAGCCATCAAACCCCCATCTCCAGGGTCAATTGGTCGAAGTCTGTTTGGGGAGATGGGGTCGGGTTCGTCAGGTTTAAGAGGACGAAGACCAAGTCCACAAAGGAGTCTGTCCGATAGCGGGAGTGAAGGTCACGTGGAAGGGCCGGGCCCCTTTACTTCAGGTTTGAGTCCTTTTGCCACACCGGACACGGTGCGGAGGACTCCCGCTAGTGGCACGCGAAGAGACTCCCTTGGGTCGGGCGGGTCTGACGGCAGTGGAGGAAATGCTGGATTTTTCAAGGTGTTTGTCTTAGTGAATTATTATTTATTATATTATATGATTTATTATATTATATGATATTATATATTATACACTCACCTAAAGGATTATTAGGAACACCATACTAATACGGTGTTTGACCCCCTTTCGCCTTCAGAACTGCCTTAATTCTACGTGGCATTGATTCAACAAGGTGCTGAAAGCATTCTTTAGAAATGTTGGCCCATATTGATAGGATAGCATCTTGCAGTTGATGGAGATTTGTGGGATGCACATCCAGGGCACGAAGCTCCCGTTCCACCACATCCCAAAGATGTTCTATCGGGTTGAGATCTGGTGACTGTGGGGGCCATTCTAGTACAGTGAACTCATTGTCATGTTCAAGAAACCAATTTGAAATGATTCGAGCTTTGTGACATGGTGCATTATCCTGCTGGAAGTAGCCATTAGAGGATGGGTACATGGTGGTCATAAAGGGATGGACATGGTCAGAAACAATGCTCAGGTAGGCCGTGGCATTTAAACGATGCCCAATTGGCACTAAGGGGCCTAAAGTGTGCCAAGAAAACATCCCCCACACCATTACACCACCACCACCAGCCTGCACAGTGGTAACAAGGCATGATGGATCCATGTTCTCATTCTGTTTACGCCAAATTCTGACTCTACCATTTGAATGTCTCAACAGAAATCGAGACTCATCAGACCAGGCAACATTTTTCCAGTCTTCAACTGTCCAATTTTGGTGAGCTCGTGCAAATTGTAGCCTCTTTTTCCTATTTGTAGTGGAGATGAGTGGTACCCGGTGGGGTCTTCTGCTGTTGTAGCCCATCTGCCTCAAGGTTGTGCGTGTTGTGGCTTCACAAATGCTTTGCTGCATACCTCGGTTGTAACGAGTGGTTATTTCAGTCAAAGTTGCTCTTCTATCAGCTTGAATCAGTCGGCCCATTCTCCTCTGACCTCTAGCATCAACAAGGCATTTTCGCCCACAGGACTGCCGCATACTGGATGTTTTTCCCTTTTCACACCATTCTTTGTAAACCCTAGAAATGGTTGTGCGTGAAAATCCCAGTAACTGAGCAGATTGTGAAATACTCAGACCGGCCCGTCTGGCACCAACAACCATGCCACGCTCAAAATTGCTTAAATCACCTTTCTTTCCCATTCTGACATTCAGTTTGGAGTTCAGGAGATTGTCTTGACCAGGACCACACCCCTAAATGCATTGAAGCAACTGCCATGTGATTGGTTGATTAGATAATTGCATTAATGAGAAATTGAACAGGTGTTCCTAATAATCCTTTAGGTGAGTGTATATGTGATTTATGTCATATTTATTGCTATTTTAATAGTATTAACAGAAAACAAAGACTTCAAAGTTTTTCATTTTGGAGGCATTTTTGAACATGGGGGGGGGCACAACCTCTAAATTTCAGGCCACGTCTTTATTTTGTATATAGGCGAATCTCACAGAATACACCTGGGTGAGACATTAGATTATATTTAGCAAAAAAAATAAAACCTATTTTTAGGACCATTTTTTGTTTGCACCCGATGTGTATTGTGAACTTATTTTTATGGAAAAAAGTACACCCTGTCAATCTTCTTCATCGTAAGAGGTAATAAAATTGATATTTTATGTAAATAATAATACAAACATTTAAATATTAAGTATAAATACATTAAATAGAAAGTATTTATTAATCGCAGCTGTATTTGTTGTACTGAAAAAAGTCTGAATTAAATCTACTTACAGTAAAAAAGTAACATCTAGACAAAATTATTTAGCGTGAGAATTCTGTGGCTTAAGAAGATTTAGTGTAAAATATAACTTTGTATTTTATGAGATTTACCCATATTATATTAACATAAAACATTGTTGTCTAGATTCTGTTGTCACATCTCACAAACATTTCAGAGTTTAAATTTTGTCTACCAAAGTCAGTATGTATATCACCACTACAGTATTTGCTACATATGAATTATGCCATGTATTATTGAGTATGTGCTCTGAGTGCTTTCCAAAACCACATCTTGTATAGCAGTATCAGACTCTAGAACTGTAAATCAAAACCAAACATCACTCATCTGGGTTAAACTGGCTGAACGTGTCCGACAGAATGGACATCCTGGACCAGCATATCTGGCTCATAAATTCTGATAGAGAGAGACAGCCTTAATCAAATGCATGGAAACTTGCTTTCATCACATTTATTGAGTTAGTCGACTTAGATTCATGGTCGAAGCAGGAGACAGTAGCTGCCTTTTAAGATTAAGTCCACGTGAAAATCCTTTTACAAAACCAAGTCGGACAAAGTTCAACCCAAGATGTATTATTGGAAAAACAAACCAAAGCTACCTCTTATATTCAGAAATGTTTTTTTGTAGCTTTGGTATTTTGTTTGAGACTGAGGTGGTGTTTTGTCACACATTACTTTATCATTTTTGACTGCAAAGAGCTACCAGTGCAGTGGACTGACTTGCTTTAAACTTCAATACAACTTTTATACAGGTTATACTATACTTTAAATATTTCACTAAGAATGATTCATTTCAGTTTATCCTAAAACTATCGTATTCTTACTTAAACCTTTTCTTTTGGTGTGCAGATTCCGCGTTTAAAGCATCCTAACCCCTTCTACCTGGGCTCCTTGAAGAAAAGTCTGACAGACAGGGAAACAGAGGAGATGCACAATGTTCTCAAGTGAGTTGCAGATATTCACTAGTGGTGGGTGAAATAACCGTTTAAATAGTGAACCGGTAGCAATAATAGAGTGGTAATTGTAGTTCTGTTTAAAAATGATTTTATGTTTAGCTTCGTTCTGCATTAGTTAAGCAGCTAATTGTTATTGTCAAAATCGCTGCTGTCCTTCTAAAACCTCGTATCTTCATATTTCGTCATTTTTATTTTTTTTGGCATAAGTCATTATTATTAGTCAATCTTTATGTTTGTCACTGGGTTTTGTTAATATCTAACCAATATAAAGTATTGAAAAGTGCTTGTTAACTTTGACTAAACAATATTTAATCATTTAAAAAGTACTGTGTTTTTTCCCATTTCCCGATTTGGAGGTTTTGGAAGGACAGCAACGATATAATAGTTTACATAATAACATACAAATACAGAAATTAAGCTTAGTACATGTTAAGGAACTGATTCCTTGTTTTCTTGTGTGTCTGTTGACAGACTAACAGCAGGTGCCGAAAACACACTGTTCCACTATGTCTTGATGGAGACGATGCAGGGCATCTTTATCGCACCGACACATAAGGAAGTACATCAGCTCAGCGGATCCATCCACCCTCAACTCATCCAGAACTTCTATCGCTGCTGTCTGTCTATACGGCACGTCTTCCAGCAGAGCCTCCCGACACGGGTAACAACAGCTCTGCTGATGGAGCTTTCACTAATTTAATAGGATAGATTTAAATGACACAGATTTTATTTTGAAATATAATGAACTTATTGTTTATTTTACATTTTAGGGCTGTCAGCTTATGTATAATGAGCCAAATGTATTTATCAACATAATAGCGTTTCATTCATTGGTGATGTTTCATGTCTTTAGTATTAATAATTAAATTCCACAATAAAATGACTACAAATTTAGAAAAGAAGAAAAACTTTGCTTGAAGCATACCAAATAGAAGTAAAGGAGATCATGTTTGCAGTCTAAATTATTATTGATAGGTTTTTGTTAAATAAATAGCTACTACTGCAGATGATCTTTGTATTCACAGACATGTGTCAATGTGTGTGTTGCAGGATCGAAGAGGGTCAGAGCGGCCGCAGAGCACTCGAGGTTTGGGTCCAGTCAAAGAACACGGTGTTCTGTTTCAATGCAAACCTGAAAACTGGACGGATCAGAAGAAACCAGCGCCCATGATGACATACTGGGTTATAGGGTACGTAATAAATAACTTTCATAAAGAATGACTTCTAACCATCTTGTGCACAGTTCCTGAAATTGTTTTTTAAAACATTCAACTAAAGAACGACTTGACTTCATATTGGAGACCTATTTACAGTACATTTTTTGTAAATGCATTGTTTTAGAATTTAATAAAACAAAACGGCATTTATCATTAATTGACACAACACCATATTAAAAATAAACTGTTTACATTGTTTGTCATGTCTCTGAAATCATGAATGCAACAAATAGCTGCTTTTTGTAGTTATGCTTTATCGGAAATCAAGCATGCATTCATTTCATCATTTATCAGCCGGTTTGCATTTTATGCACCAATATGCTGTTCCAGACACTTAGAAGTGAAATACTTTCCCATAGTTCTCCTGTCCATACAAACCAAAGCATAACAATAAACAAATACTGTTAGAAATATTTTCAACACAAGAATTGTGACCTTATTTGCTGTTTGTGTTCCAGACGGATGCTTCTAGAACCAGTGCCTCAGGAGTTCTATGTGTGCTTCCATGATTCTGTCGCAGAGGTTCCGGTGGAGATGGCATTTAGACTGTCTTTCGGCTTGGCTGTGTGATGTTCCAGAATGCTAAATGTCATCTGTAACAATAGCATGCTCTGGTCTGGTACAGGAAGGAGGTGGTTGTAAGCTTTAAGGGAGATATTACAAGAAATTACTTTACATGTGGAAAATGGGAATTGTTTCTGTTTGAGGCAAAAGGTGGCTGATTATTCAGCCGTCACAAAATCTGAGCACAGTCAAATGTGATCTATGCACGGCCGTAGTTATATAGCTACTACTGGTTGTCCTGAGTTCATATTTAGAGCCAATAAATGCACCTGCAACGGTTAAAGAAAACTCAACTTTAATACATCAAACCATGCTGGACTTCTTAAATGTTCACAAGAAGCAACGATGCTTATGAAACCTCAACAGCCTTTGGATTTCCACTCAAGATCTTTTTGCTTGTCATATAAACTTTCCTTGCTGGATCAAGCGGGACGACGTTTTATTGGCAACAGCTATGCAGAATTTATGACCACATCCTTGTGAAGCGAACGCGATAACTTTTTTTCAAAATGTTATTTAATGTGTGAAACTGTGATTCCAGTTTTATTTTTTGTTATACATTATTCAAAAGGTGCATATCACTTATTATCAAACAAATGCCAAAAGATTGACTTCAGTGTTCTTTATTTCAGTCTTGTTACAAAAATAAAGCTGTTCTTATACCTTCAGCTCACACACAATACAATGTAGCGACGTTTTATTATCCAAATTATTGTTCATAAATTGTTTTTGAAATGGCAATGATTTTTGTTTTGTGTTTATGAATAAAATCCACTGTGGCTTACCATTTACAAAATAAATTAAACTTCACCATGATTTCACACTGACTCCTTGTATTAAACATAATTGTATGAACCAGACATGTGACACCTGCATGATTTAAACAGACCAAACATTATAAACAAAACAAAACGAACGCACAAAGCTGCAGCTAACAAGTTTTAAGCAACGCCCTCCACCAATGTCAGGTTCTTCTTGTAACACTCCAGACTGCACAGTGGAGTCCCAGTCTTGGAGCAGGAGTATTTCTTTAGATTGGAGCATCCAGACACTCCACAGTTCACCGGCGTGGGAGGAGGAGCTTGGGGTGATGCAGGGGTTGGGTGAGGTATCCCAACAGGGTAGGATACAGATGCACCCTGTGCAGAACTGCTGTAGCGGACCATGGGGAGCTGGGCCTGTTTTGACTTGCGCTCCCTCATACTCTTGATCTTGGCTTTGCTGGTCTTGGTGAGCCTCTCGATGGTCTGATTCTTGCTCTCCTCTGCTTTCTTGGCGGCCTGAAGACGACGTTTGCGGGCACGCTCTTCACGCTTCTGCATCATCTCCGCCGTGAGCTCCTTCTCCTTGTATCCCATGGGGAGCTCTAGTAAGGGCTGGCTTTGATGTTTATGTAGAAGCGCTTTCTGTTCAGATAAAGAAAACACTTGATTGAATTCCGAAGCTGGGTGCATAACTAATCCTCTCCTGTGTTTGTATTATATTGTGATCAATTTTAGCTTTTTTAGTTTTTTCAACCTACTTGTCTAGCTGTAAGCAAAGACTCGTCGATCTCTTTCTTCAGCTCTCCATTATCATCCAGCTCTCCCTTTTCCAGAGCATCTAGCCACCTCTCCTCCTCATCCATAGGGACTTCCAGAAGTGAATATGTGCCCATGTCTGGCAGTGGAGATGGGTCAAGGTTGCTGTCTTCATCTGTGTATAACAAACAACAAAAAATATATACATGTTCATGGCACAAAATGATTTGGGTCAGATGGATTGGTCCGGAACGACAGAGCTCTGATGTCAAAATTAGAGTCGGTCCGGGATTAACGTTTAAAATGAATACTCGACTAAATCTGTGCGTAGATATGTTACAGACTAATCAGATTGTTTTTCATTACGTACTTGAACCAGTATTTAAAAAATGTAAACAAAGAGATGCTGGTTTTGCCTGTTGTTGATATATATCAGTTGTAAAGAATCGCAGTGCGCTTATAGCAGGACGTTAAGTTATCAGTGTCCCAATGTGAAGTGAGCTAGGGTCCTTACCAGTGCCCAAACCCGTGTACCTGCTTTATTTCATTTTTATTGCTCGGTATGTATGACATTATGCCTACATGACAGTAGTTCACTCACGTCGGTCATCTCAAGGCAACATTTTCACCCCAATCGCCCAGTCACTCACCCAGCCAGGCTCTGTACTGCTCAATAGGGACTCCCTCTGAAGGCACATCATCATCAGAGTCTTCATCCTCATCATCATCATCACTGTCTACATTCAGCGGTGACACCACACGCAGAGAGTCCGGGATCACTGTAAACGTGGGCACACTTAAAAAAGGAAAGAAGTCACCTCTCGTTCATCTGATCGCTTTGATAAGGTTGGGTGCTATTTCACTTTAATTATAACGTTTTTTAAGATGTATTTTTTAGGGCCTGGGCAGAAAAATGTCACGAAGCTCAGAAAAGCACGACACGGTTTTTATTCACATCTATTCACGAGAAAACAATGTGAAATAGCATTCAGTCCTCTGAATCTATGAACTGTCTGTGACGTCAAACTATAAACTTTATTAACTTAAACTCGTATTGATATTATAATGAGTAAAATGCAAAAGCTTGTAGTTTAACCAGCAGATTACTAAACTACTACATACCAGAAACTGAAAGTCTCATATGTGTCAAAGAAATATGACTAACAATGCACTGCTATCAAGCAAAACACAAAAGATTTCAAAAGCACAGACCTTTTGGTGCCTAATGTTTGTCCTCCTAGTTTGATCTTGAGTTTGAGTTGAGGGGGTTTGAGTACCATGCCGGAGTCCGACTCCAGAGCCTCAGAGGAGAAACTGTGTCCATCATCCCGATGATGCTTCTTCTTGTGTTTCTTGTGCTTTTTGTGTTTCTTCTTGTTGATATAATCGTCCCCATTTCCTTAAGAACACATGGTATCTTTTAGCTGATCAGGGACCAGTCAGAATAATAAACAGACACTCCAGCTGGCCAGTATGAAGCACGTACCCTTTCCCTTGTTAATATCTGACATTTTGAAAATCCACAAAGACAAAAACATAATTTCGAATGTCAATGATCTTAAAAAAGAATTAAACATGATCCTCCCTGTTAGTAAGGGTTATAGCCTCATTTACACTAATATGAAATAGTAAACACTATGACTTTCCTTTAACTTACATACATTATATCTGACTATTAGGCCCGCATACTCATACATTGCAACACTTTAAAAACACTTACCGGCTAGAAACCTGGGATGTATCATGTCTTTCCTTTTCCCCATGGACACACAAATTTGCCTGGCCTTAATGAATAACCATAACAGTAATCTTAATACACATATATCACTTTATATATTTAGCTACATGACGTACCTAAACCTAACGCTAGCTAAAAGCAAACGTGCGAGATCTACTTGAAATTATGCGCCAGATGCAGGAAATGAATGCTGTGCTCTTATTATAGTAAACTGCGTTAATGAATAAAACACAGCATGACGCAGATATCAGTTATGAGACGATACAGAACAATACGCATATTTTTGTGAATAATAGTTGTAGCCTAGCATTTTAGCGGTGTTTACTGAGCAGCGCTAGAGTGCCAAAGGATTGTGGGAAATGTTGTTTAACCTTGAAAGGGGCGGGGCTTGTTTGACGTGTATAAACAATTTTCTTTTTTTTTTTGCTTTTCAGCGTTTATTTAGATGCTTTAATTTATCGGTGCATTCAAGAGAGCGAATTATTTGTTTTATTTTATTTTTTTAAGAGAAAGCCATGATGTGAGATTACGTATGCAGTGAAGAGACGCACTGACGCCCTCTCCTGGTACTGTAACTAAACGTACAGGGCAACGCTTTTGACAGAAAAATGGAAATTACCACCGTCGTTCCACACATGTAACGAAACGAGCGTATATATTTAACTATATATTAAAATTACTGTATTTTATGGAAGTCTTTTCCAAAGCATTGTGCTAGCAGCATTGTGCTTTTCCAATCCATTGGACCAGCGGATGTCGGCAAGCAGTGTTGCAAACGCTTGAAAACAGTGAACCATTTTGGTTCGGTGTCGATAAACATCGTTTCTCTCATCCCTATATCGGGCATGTTTGAGAAACGATGTGCAGAGTGACTCAAGGGGCGATGTGATTTGGGGAACTGGTTCAACCGGTTCACAGAGAAGCACCGGTGCTACTCGCAAGGAACTATTCGTTTACTAAGCCGATAGCGTTTGTCTAAGAAACTAGAAACTACACAGTCCATAAGGCTTTGCAGGGGGCGCTCTGAGTCCTAAAGGTCAGTAAACATCCCCGAGATATTAGGCATTATTTGCTGTAAATGTGCTTTGGTTATAAATGTTTGAACCACTCTCGATGATTTACAAATTTAGCTTGTGCTTTAATATTTGTAATAATACCTGGTTGTTACACTCATGTTGTGCTTTATTTATTTGGTTGGTTTAGCTTAGCCTCAATTTCACTTACAGAATGTACAGCTTTCACACGTTTTCTAGGACAATCTAAATACTTTATCTCTTCTATTTTTAAGGGTTACCCTAGGTGTGATTATAAAATGAATGCTTTTGTGCTTGTTACACAATTCGCCTTTTAATTTGCTTTGTATTCTTATATTTTACGTTTACCCATTGGATTTTATTCAGATCAAAAAAATCAATTAACTTTACTTTTGTGGCAAGATTTCAGTGACACTGTTGCACAAATCACTATATTATATTTTAATGTATGTATGTGTTTATTTATTTATTTTAAAGACAGTACATTAAAATTCATTTTCTCCACTTTTCTCCATTTAGAAACATGAACTATGCTAGATTTTTGACGGCTGTAAGCGCAGCACGGAAACCTTCACCTATTCGCCTGTTGAGTGAGTCTGATATTCTCTATGTGTTGAGTAACATGTATTTATGTTTTTCTCATTGACATAAATAAACTGTCTGACCGAAATGTGACCTAATAAATGACACAACACTATTTCTTTCTATAAACCAGCTGAGCTTCAGCAAAGATCTCCTCCATCTCTGATCTCCCTGGCTGGAGGTGCCCCAAACCCCAACACCTTCCCTTTCCAGTCTGCCACGATTAAAGTGAAGGGTGGAGATGATGTGGTGTTTGATGAGACTGTGATGAAGAGAGCGCTTCAATACTCTGGCTCATATGGGTATAAAATCCAGAAACTGTCTGTAATCTAATATTTTGAGTGTGAGCCAGTTATAAATTGTTTCTGGGATTTTAGTAGGTACACATAATACCTGAAGATACAATGTGATTTTGTACCTTAATAAGGAAGACTGCTTATGTAAACCTAAACATTCTCTTGTCTTTGTGTATTTATAGTATTCCAGAGCTGGTGTCATGGATGAAGAACCTCCAGGAGAGTCTCCACAACCCTCCTACTGCCAGCTACAGCCCAGAGAAAGGACAAATGGAATTGTGTGTCACTACAGGCAGCCAGGAGGGCCTCTGCAAAGTACACCTAGTTTTACATCATTAAAGGAGTAGTTCTCTTTCAAAATAAATTTTCATGATAATTTACTCACCCCCAAAATGTTTATGTATTTGTTTCTTTAGTCGAAAAGAAATTAAGGTTTTTGATGAAAACATTCCAGGATTTGTCTCCATATGTGACCCTGGATCACAAAACCAGTCTTAAGTAGCACGGGAACATTTTTAGTAAAAGACAAAAATACATTGTTTGGGTCAAGATTATCGATTTTTCTTTTATGTCAAAAATCATTAGGATATTAAGTAAAGATCATGTTCCATGAAGATATTTTGTAAATTTCCTACCTTAAATATATAAAAACTTTATTTTTGTGAGTGGATGGTCTGCCACAGTGCCCCTGATTAACAACTTCAAAGGCCATTTTCTCAATATTTTGATTTTTTTGCACTCTCAGATTCCAGAGTTTTAAACGGTTGCATCTCAGCCAGATATTGTCCTATTCTAACAACTCATACATCAATAGAAAGCTTATTTATTCAGAGTTTTTTGACCCATAAGACTGGTTTTGTTGTCCAGAGTCACATATAGTGGACTTCAATGGACTCCAAACGGTTGGAGGTCAAAATGACAGTTTCAGTGCAGCTGATTAGTGCAACGTAATTACGTTGAAAAGGTCACGCTTGACGTAGGCGGAAGTACCGAGTCAGTGTTTACAAGTTGAACGTGCAAGTTTTCAACGTAATTACGTATTCCGTGAGGTCATGAACGCGCATCGCAGAGCAGAGCAAGGCGAGCATTTGTGTTTATAAAGCATATACATTTATTTTTTTTATAGAAAATGACCGATCGTTTCTCTAGATAAGACCCTTATTCATCGTCTGGTATCGTTTAAAGCCCTTTGAAGCTGCACTGAAACTGTAATTTTGACCTTCAACCGTTTGGAGTCCATTGAAGTCCACTACAGTATATGGTGAAAAATCCTGGAATGTTTTCATCAAAAACCTTCATTTCTTTTCGACTAAAGAAACAAATACATAAACATCTAGGATGACATGGGGGTGAGTAAATTATCATGAAAATTTATTTTGAAAGTGAACTACTCCTTTAACGTCATGCACGCACTGTGTATTTACTAGCAATGTTTCAATATCGTAGCTAAAGAATTTTCTTTTTTTTGGGTGAACTATCCCTTTACCCAAAAACGTTTTTCCATTGATTACATTTTTTTCTCAGCAACTTTGTTATGTGTCTTTCAGTCTGTACAATATGCTGAATTTACAGTATTTCTGTCAACAGTCGAATTTCTTCAATACTTGTTTGTGTAAACTGTTAATTTTAAGATTTGAGATTTAGCTCACATTTTGTATTTCAGATATTTGAGATGCTTGTCAATCGTGGTGACAATGTCCTCCTTGATGCACCTACATACTCAGGAACTTTGGCAGCGGTAAGAACACGGATGCATTGGTGCAAGGAGGCCTTTAATATTAGCATTTCATGTTATATTTGTGTCTTTAAATGCTCACTGTAATAATTGGTTCAACAGCTTCAGCCGCTGGGCTGCAACATCATTAATGTGCCGAGTGATCAGTATGGAATAATCCCGAAAAGCTTAAAGGGCGTTCTGGCACAGTGGGATCCAGCAGATGTGCAAAACACGGGTAGTACTGTACCAAGACTTCTGTACACCATCCCCAATGGAGGAAATCCAACTGGAGCATCAATGACTTTGGAGAGGAAACAGGAAGTCTACGAAGTAAGAGCTGTTTTAATGTCCTATCCTTGGCTGATTTCCTAAGTTTGCTATTTGACGTGGGCAGTACTATATGATCTGGGGTTGCTGCAGTTGGTCAGGTCTAGGTTCAGCAACATTATGTGCCCAAAAAAATAAGGGCAGCTGACTACCTGAATATACTGAATGACCAGGTTATTCCATCAATGGATTTTTTCTTCCCTGATGGCACGGGCATATTCCAAGATGACAATGCCAGGATTCATCCTGCTCAAATAGTGAAAGAGTGGTTCAGGGTGCATGAGACATCATTGCATGGATTGGCCACCCCAGAGTCCAGACCTTAACCCCGTTGAGAATGTGCTGGAGAAGACTTTGTGCAGCGGTCCGACTCTCCCATCATCAATACAAGATCTTGGCGAAAAATGAATGCAACTCTGGACGGGAATAAATGTTGTGACATTGCAGAAGCTTATCGAAAGGATGCCACGGCGAATGCGTGCTGTAATCAAAGCTAAAGGCGGTCCAACGGAATATTAAGAGTGTGTGACTTTATTTTCGGACGGGCAGTGTAGATTTTGTTGCCAGACAGCTTGGTGACCAGAACATGTGTGGGCAAAACAAGGTCAAAAGTAGTACATCCAAACGCATTCTTTTGGATCACATTTTCGCTATTATTTTCTCTTTCAGCTTGCAAGGAAATATGACTTGCTTATCATTGAGGATGACCCATATTATTTCCTTCAGTTCCAAAAAGTAAGCACGGCTTATTTATTGCTCTCTTTAAATAAACTGTTTGTATTTGAGTGATTTATTATCAGGTAATAGTTCTTATCCAGCCGACTTTTCTGATAACCTCTGTGTTTATGTTCTTGTAAAGTAAACAGTTGGTTATAATTCATGCAAAGTCAACACGCTTATAAATTCTGGCGTTTCTTTTGTACTTCAGCCTTGGGCACCGACGTTTCTTTCCATGGATGTTGATGGACGAGTCCTTCGAACGGACTCTTTCTCTAAAATTCTGTCATCAGGGTGGGTGCTGTTAAAAGCACGTTTGTGCTTGAAATGTCGATGAGTACATTTAAACAGCTGTGCTTTTTTATTAGACACAGTTATCAGGGTTGTACATGGAAATCCTCATGGAAGCATTTTTCCCTAAGGGTGTTTCTGTGAAGAGTGAGGGTGTGAAAAACTAGTGTACTTATCCTGGGTCTCCTGTAGCTCATAAACATTCTCGCATACATAAAAGGGTTCTTCTGAAAAACATATCATCAGGAGGCTGAAAAATATTTCGATATGATTATTATAGCTATATTGCTCAGTCCTATTCTGTATGTCCCATCATCATCTGATGTACCTTTGGGGTAGTTGATCCTTACGTATTGTACAACATGATGTAACATATTTGTTAATAATAATAATGTTATGTGTGTATGATTTATGTTTTCTCTGTTGGTAGGTTAAGGGTTGGATTTATCACAGGGCCGAAACCATTAGTGGACAGAGTGGTACTGCATATACAGGCCTCTACGATGCACACCAGCACCTTCACACAGGTCAGTCACACTTCACACAAATACACACACACACACACACACACACACACACACACACAGAAAAGTTTGTACGAAGAATTGTAAGCATCCATTTTGTGGTAAGAAGGAAGGATGCTGGTTGGCTTGATGATGTGTGCTTATAATGTATGAGCTCCCAGGGGTACGCAGCTCTGTTCTTGTGAATTTAAACTGTAATTAATCACACAGTGTGAATCTCAGGAGAAGAGATGTGCTGAGAAAAACAAGCGTAAGCATATACTGGTACCGTCAGTGTCAGGTCTGTTGCATGTGCCATGATTATAAAGATCATTGTCACTATGATCACTTATAAGTTATATCTAGCAACAGGCTCCAGCACTCCCAGCGACTCCCAGCAACAAGCATGAAGAGAATGGACAGTACCAAAGAAGAAAGACAAAATTGTGTCCACCCACAAGTTGTTTTCATTCAGGCGGTCGGATAGGGACTTGGGATTTTGCAAGCTCTTGCTAATTATGTGTGTCTATGGGCTGAGATATTATTAACATGGTTTTAATTATAAAATAATGTGAAGTCAGTGTAATGTAGCGAATGAAAATGTTATCTATCTTCTCTTTGTGTCTTCAGCTGATGATTTCTCAGCTGTTGCATAGTTGGGGTCAAGATGGCTTTCTTAAGCACATTGATGGGTTAGTAAGAAAATTATGATCAGTTTGACTGTAAGTAAGTAAGGGTTTAATTGTGAACGTTGTAAACTGTATTCTTTGGGCTGTTAGTGTTTAAAATGAACAGATGGTAAACATTTTTTTTTCTAATCTGCAGGGTCATTGAGTTTTACAGATGTCAGAGGAATGCCATGCTCTCCTCAGCAGACAAATGGCTTAAAGGTAGATAATGAGTTTGTCATTATAATCAAAAGCAGCGATGTCTACATTGCACAAAACTGATTTCAGAGCTGTATGCGTACTACGATTGTTGTTTTATTATTAAATGAATTTATTGTTAATTGTAATAGCCCAATATGACATGCGGATACCTAATCCAGTAGTTCTCAAACTGGGGGACCCCGAGATGGATCCAGGGGGCCACAGATTTTGTGGCATTTTATGAAATATAGAAATTGATCATATATTTTATGCAATCAAACATCAGAAAAATAAGACCACCAGACAAAATAATTGATGTTTCAGCATTGTATAACCGAATATGTTTTTGTTTAAATAAAAAAGATTATAAATCTTTATTTGGGGGGCCGCAAAGCGATGCACTCTACACAAAGGGGGCCTTACAACGAAAAAGTTTGAGAACCACTAATCAAATGAATTGCAGTAATCCCAGATTTAAAAAATGTATACCAAAAGACTGTAGCACTGTGGTAGCTAGTTTTGTTTTTCTTTAAAAAAAAAATCAAGTCGGGTTGAAGTTATGTTAATTTTTGTCTGTCGTGTCATTTGCATTTGTTTTATAGATGTTGCTGAGTGGCATCCTCCCATGGCTGGCATGTTCCTGTGGATTAAACTCAAGGACATTAAAGACACACAACAGCTTATAATGGAAAGAGCTTTAGAGAAAGAGGTCGGAATGCTTTAATGTACAAATACACACTCATTATTTTTCTTACAATTAGAAAATATCGTGTACAGCTGGCCAAGTTTGAAAATCGCTTTACCTCTAAAAAGGTAAAATGGGTTTTATTGCTTTAACATATCCGACGCCTTAATTAATTCCTTCTGGTAATCAGAATAACTTGTATGACTATTAAACGGCCGTGAAGTATTATATAGATAGGATATTTTTTGTTAAGGTAACCAACAGGAGTAATAATTTTTTTCATACTTAGTATTTGTCTGTAGGTTCTTCTGGTGCCTGGAGGAGCATTTAACATCAACAGCTCAGACCCATCTCCATATGTTAGAGCCGCCTTTTCTCTCTCCACACCTCAACAGATCGATGAGGTACTTAAGACAAGATCAGACTAGTGAGCTGCCTATCTAGATGCCATGTTAAGGCATTCCCGATGTTGAAAGTCCGACTTTGATCTGACCACGGATACGCATTAATGCAGCCTATATTTTCTACTTACACAATATCTACTTTCACACACTGTTGTAATAATCAGATTTGCCTTTTTATTTTATCCACAGGCTTTTAGGAGACTCGCTGATCTTATTAAGGATGCCATGTGCTTGACTGATTCCCAGAAAGGACGAGTTAAGGGTCTGATACATACAGTCTAAATCACAAATAAAATCCTGCGGTCACATGCCACAACTGAAAATCTGAAATTCTATAAACCTCAGTAACGTCATCATTACAGTAATCCTTTATTCCCCTTTTAAACCAAATTTTCACACTCCAGTCAATATCAGATAACAACACTTTAATTAAAATATCACTATGATAATGAATATCATTTGAGTATTAAGTGTGGATTACAACACATCACGATAAAACTTCTTTTTATAAGGAGATTCATTTGATTTCAAAACTTTAATGTAGTTTAAAGAGTAACGTTTGACAGTGATATGGATGTATTTACTTGTTTTAAACCATGCAAGTAAGTACTTAACCTCAACGCAAGTTCACCAGCTTAATGAGTGTGTGTCTTGTTTCTTTCACACAACAGAGCTTTGTATACAGTACTCAGGGAAAGGGCTTCTTAAGAACTTGGACGCTCTTTTTTGCATGAACTTGGGAGTGTGTGTATTTTGCTTAGATGGCTTATTCACCAGTTTCTTTTAAGTTTTATCAGTTACGCAAACCGGTAATAAAGATACTTCTCATCAAAAGTGGTCAAAGTGCTGCAAAAGTGAATTGACATTGACCAACAAGAGCGGTTTTCTTGAATCAAATGCGCAAGCGAGTAGACAGTTTACTGAATGCATTACCAGACAATTTTGGTCTCAGACAATTCAAACAGGATTTATGCAAGTTGCCATGTATACAAAATAGAACTGGGACTACCATGACGTTGATGTTAAATGGTAAAATCATGGTACTTTGATTGATGTAATGGTGCTAAATGTATAATATATTCATATATAGGCTACCATCTGATACCATCTGACGCTGCTTGATACCACCATGGCATTACCACTGTACATGTATGCAAAACTGTGATATTTACCTGTGATTTTAAGTTTAGATTCAAAAATAAAAAAGCAAATATGTTTGCCGTTATGTGTGTCAACAGGGTGAGCTTTTCAGGGTTATGCCACTTTATTTATATAAAACTAGATCACCATAATGTTTTGGACATGGCACCAGGGCAATGTAATTTTAGTGCTACTATAGTATTCTTTCACATTTACATTGTCATTTAGCAGACGCTTTTATCCAAAGCGACTTACAAATGAGGTAAACAATAGAAGCAATTGCATAAGGACAACAAAAAGCACAAGTGCAGTAAAACTGGTCTCATATAGCCTACCACAGTATACAAAGCAAAGTAGAAAGAGTAGAGAAGAAATATACGTCAGAACTGGTCGGTCAGGTGCTGACGGAAGAAATGTGTTTTCAGCCGATTCTTAAAGATGGCTACAGAATCTGCTGATCTTGTGGCAGCGGGCAGATCATTCACAAATGTGGAACAGATCCAGAGAAGGTACGTGAGAGTGATTTTTTTCCCTTTTTGGGATGGCACAAGACGTCGTTGGTTTGCAGAGCGTAGGGATCTGGCTGGTACATAAGTCTGCGAGTGAAGATAAGGGGGTGCCGAACCAGTGGTGGTCTTGTAGGCCAAGAGCAGAGCTTTGAATTTGATGTGAGCGACTGTAGGGAGCCAATGTAACCTAATGAAGAGAGGAGTGACGTGTGCTCTCTTCGGTTCATTGAAGACCACTCTTGCAGGTGCATTCTGGATCATCTGTAGCGGTTTGGTTGTGCAAGCTGGGAGTCCAGCCAGTAGTGCATTAGAACAGTACAGTCTCGACTAGGACTTGCGTAGCGTGCTCGGACAGGAAAGGTCTAATTTTCCTAATGTTGTAAGGATGAAACTACAGGACCTGGTGGTGCTGGCAACATGATCCGTGAAGTTTAGCTGATCATTGATTACCCCTCCCAGGTTTCTGGCCGTTCTAGAGCATACTAAAGTATGAGCATACTACAAAAGTATAGCATACTTAAATTCCTTTATACAGTATGAACTTATGTAACGATACAGTACTAAAATAAGCCTTCTTGCTTTTGTAAGTTAACTAAAATAGGTTATTCAAACAGGGTGTGAAAGTGAGCTTATTTCATATCACCACCCGGCAGGAAAAACTGGGTCAGTTAGTAAAAAAGCGGAAGGGGAGGGTGGAATTGGTAGACTGTATGTGAACAATATAGGAGGAGTTAAAGGCCAAAAATAACACCTCACTTTGCTCTGCGTTCTCCGTCAGAAACGTTCACCGGTTATCTAATAGTGAATGAGGTGTCGAGTACATTTTTCGAGATCCTGTTGGGTCGAGACGCAATCATTCGCTATAGAACGGAAACCCTTTAACGTTAAACAGAAGCTTTAACACTTGCCATGCCAGGACAAGAAACGAGGGTTAACATTAACTGCGGAGAGCACCATGACGTAAGTTTACGCTATTTAACGTTTAAATACATCATTTTAAAGCAGTCTGTTGATATAACAAAAGGAAGCGCGGCTGTTTTGAGCTAACGTTATTCGGCTAGCAGCGTGTCCAGCGACTATTCACACGATCCTTTACAGGGTGATTGTATTAATGTAATGTTATGTGCAAACTTAACATATGAATGTATCTGTCCTAGTGTTAAACTGTGGATTTTAATATGGTATAATGCGCTTTGTCTGTTCCTGAGCGGATATTGTCTCGTCATATGACGTTAACGTTAGTTAGCCGCAGGTAGCTCGAGCTGTTTTGACAGATTTAAGTTAACGTTAAACGTTTCAGCAGAACATTTAAGATATTACAGCGGTGTAAATATCACTAAACACAAACGTTATATCTTATTTCAGTTGGTTATTTATTGTAGTAAGTTAGGTATTAACGTTAACGTTACATATGTGGATATGTTTGCACACATAAGCTAATAGACATGATCTAATACATACATGTTACCATTAGACTTATCTTTAGTCGTGTAACCTTCATAATCATTGGTCCATTTTGACTTAAATGTAAGTTTATTGCTCTTTATATACGCCAGTAACTGTTAGTTTAGTAATACTCTGTATTTGCGGTTGTAAATTGGATGAATGTCCTTACCTATGTTAAATGCCAAGTGACGACATATATTGCACGTTATAATTGATTTTAAGTTATTTTAATTACTGTAAATATATTTGGAGTGCTCTTTTTTAAAGCATATTGTAGTGTTTTTGGCCTTATACAAGTCACTTTGTATGCTTACAAGTCTTGTTATTCTTGTTTGGTAAGATCACACGAGGGGGAGGAGTCCAAGCTTTAGCTAAACTTGAGTTACAAGGCCTTATCTTGGTAAAACATGTCTGTTTTGATTAAATGTTTTTCCTCTTTTCCTTCATGTTTTCAGTGATGCGTCTGCAGAAAGGATCTTTCACATCAGTGGCTCGTCATCCTCTTGCTGGGAGGCTTGCAGATAACCGGTTAATGTAACATGAGGACCAGTGAGAAATTAGATCTCATCTAGGTTGATACAGAATGGCAGAGAAAATGAACCGAGTCAACAGATACTTCATCATTTATTTAGTGTCCGCGATCAGTTTCTATTGCACGGAGACTTTAAATGTCTCGGCAGTGGATGAAGACGGCGCCAAGAACTCGACCATGTCAGATAGTGGCACAGTTCCTATGGTTCTTACCAAAATGAGCCAGATCATAGCCCGGGAGGGGAGCTGTGCTTTAATTGAATGCAATATTACTGGTGACCCTTTTCCAAATGTCCATTGGTTCAACTCGCATGGGCATCTGCTTGACACAACGAACAGTGGTAAGTTGACAGTACTAACACCTGTATTTGTTTTGAAAACATTATCTAAATGAATTACACGAACCAGCATTTAATAAAACAGTCGCCCCAGAATAGAAATTAAGGACACGTTTAAAAAATGTGGTTACGTGGTATGGTATGTGAAAGGCGGGCGCTGCATAGATCAGTAAATAGACAACTACAACAATGTAGTTAGGTGTAAACATACTCACTAAAACAGTTGGGTTAAAATTGACCCAACAAATAACCCAGTGCTGGGTTACTATAGCACTGACCCATTGTTGGTTATTTTAACCCAATAAATTGGGTTACAACTTTAACCCAAAGTTAAAGGTTATTTTTGCCAACGTGTTATTTATTATTTTATTTTTATTGTTATATTTGTTGTTTATTATTTTTGGCTATCCTATTTATTATTATTTTATTGCCGTGTAAACAATTAATGCACAACATAGAAATACCTTTATAATTCTTTGCAACCAAAACTTATTGTATATTTGGAAATAGTTGTTTTATTAATGTACTTCCTTTATCATAAAGTTACTAGCAATTAAGTATCATTTTACAAGTATCAAATAAATAAATAAACAGAACAGAGGCTAGTCTAGCTTATACAATTATAAACTACCTAAGCAAAAGCTTCCAAACAGCAGCACCACCAGGCTTGGCATACTCCAAAATGTAAATAAACAACGCGTATCAACTGCTTGTTAAAGACGGTCTTCCTCCAGCATCATGCTTCCCACAATAACTAATACTTAAGAGGAACCGGTTTTATCCCCAAGATGCAGAACATGAAGGTCTTCCATTGCTCCTCCTGATACTGAATGATGTTTGTTCCAACCTATAAACGGATATTCTCTTTTGTAAATATGCACACATACACGGTATTATTAATATTATTACAATAATTATTTATAATTAAAGCTGTATTGTCAAAAATGATGTACAGTCATCGTTCAATATGATGAAGAATTAAGAGGTCTTTACATCTTAAGGCCCGGGCATACTTGACTTTCCGTGTCCGTCTCGTGCAGAAACGCGACCGTACAGCTTCCTGCGCATACTCATCACGGATTAAGCGCAGAAGTCAGAGTTCAACACATGCGCAATACAAATGAGTATGTGTGCTCTACCAGACCGTCAGAGGGGCAGCGCTGAGTCGCGTCATTCACAGACCCACTGCAAATTAATGATTGAGGAAGTGTTTTCGCCATTGCAAACAATCCGAGCACACAGCAAGACAACAAGAACAACAACCATACAGTATGGAGAAGGGTATGCTTCTTAGCTTGCTGTTCTAGGTTTCAGCGTGTTGGTTTTGTATTACTCTTCTTCGACAATGGCACACTGCACACTTTCTGTGTGTGTATTGACTAGGGGTGGGCCGATCCCCATACTCTGGATCGGTATCGCGTCGATACGGACAATTTTTGCTGGATCGGGTATCGGAAGTGGCGGGACGATCCAAAATCCGATCCTGTGCTGAATAATATTATCAAGCTTTAAGAAGGATGAGCTATTAGGAAACCGCTGTAAGAGTTTTCTTGCGCTTAATTTGAACATTTTCTTATGTCATGCGATAGCTTTATGTGAGGAGAAAACAAAAGATCATTAAGTTCATGAAAACTCCGCTACTGCTGTCATCTGTCACTCTACATTCAGCATAGCCTAACGTTACTCTAGTGTTCGGTGACAGTCAGGATGCTACTCTTTCCTAGACGTTCCAATGTTTGAATTATTTCTGCATAATCACTAGATAATAGTCTTTGGTTTTGTCTAAAAGGATTGTATTTTGCTGGAGTTGGTAATCACTGATGGGTGTCTTGGATTAAAGAATTGGAAGTGGTCAGAGTAAAACGCGTCACTCACACACTTTAACCTCAAACTGTTGGAAGGATGCAATGCACTTTGTGTAAAACATATAACATATCTCTTACCTTTGTGTTGTGACTGTTATGAAATTCAGAAGAAGGTGCGTTAAGCTCATCAAGGTGGATGTATTAAGCGCATCATTTCTGCGCCCGAGACGTGCACAATACCTGTAAATAAGAGAATGAATGAAGCGCATCATCCAGCTTCCAGAATGCACAATACGTGTAGAGAAGCGGATCCATTAAGCGCATCATTCTGCACCCAGAATGGGCATGGGCCCTTTTGTGCCACTTTACATTAGAGCAGAGATGTACAGTAGTGAAGTATTTTCACTTTTACTCGTGTACATTTTTCAAGTATCTGTACTTTATGAGAGTTTTTTTTACACAAAATGATTGCACTACATTATAAAGCATATATCATTATGTTCAGTCAACTCTCATAAACACGTTATAGTTTTGTTCAATATAATAAAATACATGCAATTCTACACTGATCAGAAAAAAGCAGTACTAGTATCGGATCGGGATCTGTATTGGCCGATACTTACAATTCAGGTATTGGAATCGGACCCTTCTGATGACGAAATTTGTGTCATGAGGACGGCGCGGGAACGCCTGTAGGGGTCACACTTTTCCTATTGAATTTAATTGTGAAAACTAGTGCACAATGTTAATTTCATGTGTCATATGATAGATTATATAAATGTATTATTATGTACACGTTTCATTACATATTTGTTTAAATGTCAAAAATGAAACAATTTAGGTTCTTTTTCACATGACTGTACTAACAGGAAGTTTTCAGACATTAGTCTCTTACCTGCAAATTTGTCAGTTAAGGCTTCAGGCTCCCACTTCTTAAGTTTTCCTTTGCATATAATCTCTCTAAAAGATAGACAAAATATATTGAAAGCTTGTCAATGAAGGTCATTGCTGCAATTCTGTTATACCAGAAAATGAAACTGAGTATGAGGCAAGCCTCCTCGTGTTTTGTGGTCAATGAACGGCCAAAAAAAAAATGTATTGGCTGCTATTTCCTTAAAAAATATGATGAAAGTAATAAATGTAACGAAATAAACTTAACACACTCGTCATTTGAATTCCGGTGCTTTTGACTGAGTGGCGCTGCAGCGGTTGGAAGCCCTGACACTTCCGCTGGGTCCTAAATCCAGAAATCTCTGCCAAATATCTAAAATAAAATATGATTTACACAAAAGTTTATTACTTACCTAAAAGTTTCGGACAAAGAAAAGCAAAGCGAGAGGGGTTCCCAAACAATTATTTTTATCTTAGTTTAAAATAGGTTGGTTATAAACAGTGTTGGGGAAAGTTACTTTTAAAAGTAACTAGTTACAATATTGAGTTACTCTATAAAAAGTAACTAAATACAGTACTTGGGTACTTTTTGTGGAAAGTAACTGAAAGTACTTTTGCGTAACTTTTGCGTTACTTTTTCCTCACCTAACTGATGCTCATGCTTTTCCAGACTTTGCTGTTCTTTAGTGTTTAACACTGTAATGCATTTAACAATCCTATATAGCCTATAACACACCTTTATTTTCTTTAAAAAACACATTTCAAATATTTCCTGACCAGTAGTCCTCCACCTCATCAGAGCTCTGCTTACTGTTGACACTGGTAACTTCGGTGTCACTCTCCATATTTACTGTGTTTTGACAGCGTGGCTAGTTGCACAAGATGGCGCCAGTGAGCTTTTGGGACGGCAGAGTCGTTTCCAGTTGTATAACACTGTGTGGGAAAAAGGAGGAATTTTGGCCGGCAAATATTGGTGTTTTTTTTTTTTAGGTTTAAGAAAGTAATATACAAGGGATATGACAGATCCTCTTTGCATTGCTGAGCACTTCGTTGAGCCAAAACAACTCGATAGTGTTATACGAAATTATGATTAATCTAATATATCATATATTACTAATATTATATAATATTATTTTGAGGGGAAAATTACATTTAACATATTATGTTGTATATATGCTGGTATTTGGTGAGGAGACTAACAGATGACAGTTGTTTCCTCTCTTTCTCCCATGCTCCGCCCACTCCCCAACCCTTCTTCTAACAGTGACCATGCCCATTTAAATCTGCAGATCTGTCTGTGCGTGCTGCGCCACAAACAGCCGAACACAGCTTATGTTTACATTCACGAGGCATGAGACCATTGATTGCTGTTGCGTGTCATGACTTGCGCTAATTTCGCGATCTGAAAGTTATCTTCCAAACATGATCGGCATTTGCAAGACAATTGATTGCTGTTGCGACTCGTGAATCACGCTAATTTCACGATCTGAAAGTTATCTATTGAGCATGACCGGCATTTGCAGGCATTTTGTCCATGGTGGCAAGTGCGGCCACACTATAGCTCCACATCTGAGCTCTGGCCTCCCATCGCTGTGTCAAGGGTTGCCAGATTTGCGTAACAAAACACTGCAGCACTGCAGACATGGCAACACTGCTTATGTCTGACTAGCGACTGTTTCTGCGCAAGCATGAGCGATCATGTCAACAATTTTAATTCAGAATTTCACTTCTGCAGTTTAAAAAATGTTCATATAAATCAATGATTAGACTGAAAAGTAACTCGAGTTACTTGAAAAACAAAGTAACTTGAGTATCAATATGTAAATTTATAAAGTAACTGCGTTACATTACTCGTTACTTTTACAAGTAATCTGATTACGTAACACACGTTACTTGTAACACGTTACCCCCAACACTGGTTATAAAAAGCAAGTGTTGGTGTTGACAGTAGGGTGACCACACGTCCCGCTTTGTGTTGTACCACACAGCATTTTAACCCCTTGCACGTCGCATATTGAGAAAATGTCCCGCATTTTCATCAGTCTGTTGGTTTTTAGTTGTCACTTTTTGTCACAGGTTGTGGTTAGTGTATTAAAATACAAATTATTTCCAAATAATGAAATGCATTATTTAACAATAATATATTTTAAAAGAGAAACTCTTTTTCATTATTTGTTTGTTTTCTCTTTTTGAGAAGATCTTCAGTCTACAACATGATAACTCCGCGTCTGATCTGTGCTCAGAATTTAAAGAGACAGTTAACTTAACCTTAAATTGAAATCACCATTAAAATGGTTTTATGTTATATAACATTTTATCTAATTATGTTGTAGTTGGAATGGACCAAATAGCAAATACTTTTTACGAGCTAAAAGGTAGAAAAAAAATATAAAAATGTTTAATTCTGTAATTATATCCCAGTTTTACGCTACCTTTCAGTGGTGTTCCACATTTAGTTTGTTGGGTGGTGGTCACCCTAGTTGACAGTCGACAGAGATGTACGTTTGTGTCTATGAAAAAACACTGCATACAAACATGTATACAGTATATACAGGTGCTGGTCATATAATTAGAATATCATCAAAAAGTTGATTTATTTCACTAATTCCATTCAAAAAGTGAAACTTGTATATTATATTCATTCATTACACACAGACTGATATATTTCAAATGTTTATTTCTTTTAATTTGATGATTATAACTGACAACTAATGAAAATCCCAAATTCAGTATCTCAGAAAATTAGAATATTACTTAAGACCAATACAAAGAAAGGATTTTTAGAAATCTTGGCCAACTGAAAAGTATGAACATGAAAAGTATGAGCATGTACAGCACTCAATACTTAGTTGGGGCTCCTTTTGCCTGAATTACTGCAGCAATGCGGCGTGGCATGGAGTCGATCAGTCTGTGGCACTGCTCAGGTGTTATGAGAGGCCAGGTTGCTCTGATAGTGGCCTTCAGCTCTTCTGCATTGTTGGGTCTGGCATATCGCATCTTCCTCTTCACAATACTCCATAGATTTTCTATGAGGTTAAGGTCAGGCGAGTTTGCTGGCCAATTAAGAACAGGGATACCATGGTCCTTAAACCAGGTACTGGTAGCTTTGGCACTGTGTGCAGGTGCCAAGTCCTGTTGGAAAATGAAATCTGTATCTCAATAAAGTTGGTCCATATTCTCCATATTCTAATTATATGACCAGCACCTGTAAACATACGCACATTTAATAAGTATTATTAATATTAACTTACCTCTCGAATGTCTGCAGTGGTGCCGGTCAACCGTTGAAATTTAAAATAACCGCTCACGCAGCTCAATTTTAACCCAACTGGATGGGTTGTTACAGAAATGACCCAATAAACGTCAGAAATAACCCAACAAAATGACCCAATTTCTCTATCCCAACTATTGGGTTACAAAAATAACGCAATGTTTTTTTGAGATATCGAAAGATACCGTGTATTTAGTTTTTCGTTTGAACATGTATAGAATATATGAGGTTTGTGTGAATATATGTGTGAAAATATTTACAACACAAAAGAGTAATTATTGGGGAGTAGGGCTGACACAAAATCAGATTTTCACTTCTCGGTTACTGTGGTCAAAAGAATTAATGGTAATATTAATAAATGTTTTTTAAATGAACAAATAATGCTGAATAAATACATTTTTTATTTATTCTGTGTGTTCTTTTGCCAATAAATAACACATAAAATAGAGAGAGTTTGTAACCATTGTCGTTCTTAGGGCAAAACTTTGCTTTGTGCACCCGTTTAGTGCGTAAAATCTAAATAATTAGCCACTATGGGCCTCATTCATGAAACATTCGTAAATACATGTGAATTCCGAGTCATTTGCGCGTAAAACAGACCTTCCCGAAAACTCTCCTCCGGATTCACAAATACTTCGTAAAGGTCAGATTTGATAGTAAAATGTGTGTTAATGAATTCCAATGACTCGTAAACAGGGCGCGCATGCACGCTCATTCACAATTAGCATAATCCCCGCCTATGAATTACAGCTACGCAAATTACGTATCTAGGAATACTGGAATCCTCTAGACTTCATTCTCTGGTTTGGCTACATTATATTGCATAAATGCATGAGACTAATAGGTTATATGCTTACCAATAAATTCATCAATTAAACTGTCCACCAAAGCGTTTTTAGCAAGCTAAAATAATAATACCTGGCGCTTTTCTGAAAACGACCAGCTGGTGGTGCCTGAGAACGCTTTGGAGGCACTGCGCGTTGTTCCGGAGATGCGTTGGTTGGTGTGATTTAGAAAATCCGCAACAGTTAGCCTACTTACTAGTATCTTATTTTAAAGAATATTACGTAATATGAAAATGCAGTAACCATTAATATTAACTTGTCCACAATTGTTGTGTTTGATGGTTGGTCAATGTAGTGTTTGTCCTGCCTCTTCTCCACTGTGATTGGACGGCTGTGTGAAAAAGGACAGTGACGAGCTCTGCGTTTTAGCCGAAGTAAAAAAGTAAAAAATTCTAAAAGAACTCATGAAATATCATTATGATACATAGTGCATCAAAATACAGTGTCATCATTTTGTCTAAAAGAATACAGAACGTCATGTGCGGTTTTACGCACTATTTACACTTGGTATGGAGCTGGTGTACATTTATTTCGTACCAACTAACATTTTGAAAATACGACTTTACGAACGATTTACACAAAAAATCGTTCTGCTCGTGTTTCATGAATGAGGCCCAATAAGTGCATTTACAGTGTTTCAAAGCATCCAATAATTGATCAGGAATTACAAAATTGCTACAACAATACTAGATTACTTTTATCACCAATTCTGATTACTTTTTATTGATCTGAATAACTGCTACCTGTTAGCTTTCCAATGGGCAAAGATCAAATATGTTTTGCTTTACATGCATAATGCATAGCTGTGGTTTTGTGGTGCCAAAATGGAGAGTGTTATTGATTCACAGCCTTGCTGTAAACTCTCATAAGCACTTACTACACAGATTGATTGTACTTTATGTACGTTATTGTCCTTTGACCCCGGTGCAATGCACTTGAGGATCAGGGATCAGTTTACATTGGTTGGGGTGAAAATTGACCCTGGATTAGTGCTGTTAAAATAATGAAAGTCTGTGGGTTGTTTTACATACAGTAAAATATACAATATTATACACTAGCAACTTCAAATCAGTTTTGTCATTGATAAAATCACAAGATTAGCATGTGATAAGCTTGTCAATACCTTAATGTTTGATTATCAAATTAACAATGTTCTATTTTTTTCTGTAGATGGTAAATGGTGGATTCTGGACAATGGCATGCTGAACATCACCGGCATCACTTTTGCAGACCGAGGTAAATACACTTGTATGGCGTCCAATGAGTATGGCACAGCTAACTGCACAGTGACACTTCGCGTTGTCTTCACCAAAGGCGATATGGGTGTCTACTATATGGTGGTGTGTCTGGTGACGTTTACAATCATAATGATATTAAACATTACTCGACTTTGCATGATGAGCAGCCATCTTAAGAAAACAGAGAAGGCCATCAATGAGTTTTTCCGTACGGAAGGTGCGGAAAAGCTTCAGAAGGCTTTTGAGATCGCAAAGCGTATTCCCATTATAACCTCGGCAAAAACACTGGAACTGGCCAAGGTCACACAATTCAAGACCATGGAGTTTGCACGTTATATTGAGGAACTGGCCCGTAGCATTCCGCTTCCACCGCTAATCATGAACTGTCGCACATTTATGGAGGAGATTCTTGAGGTTGTTGGGGTTGAGGAAATGAGACACACCTTCGTTCGACAGGCACCTGAGATTCATGAAGGTGATGGTGTCAGCGGGGTGCCAGCTGGAACCTCAGATGACGTTTTCACCATCTTGCAAGAGCGAGAGCGAGCTAGAGAGAGGGAAAGGAGCGAGTCACCTACTGTGGATTCGGATGACGCATCGCTTCATGAGCAGCCTCAACACATAGCCATACAGGTGTCAGTTCATCCACCATTAACTGCAGCAGGATGCTGCAATGAGGAAGCTCCGCCTCTTTCTGAAATGGCCACTTCTCCCTTGTTGGCTCCACTGTCTTTGGGGGTGGAGTCTGATGAGACGGAAAAGGTAGAGTCGGAACAAGGCGGTGGTGCTACACCCAAAACCCAAGTCATCTATGAAAGCCATGTGTAATAATCTAAAAATGAGATAATGACCTCGCTATGCATTTTTTGGGCGGAAATAAAAGGTCAAGGTTTTTTTTGTTCTACAATGGACATTTTTTTCTTTTGTTAGAAAAAGAAAAGAATAACTTCTAAGATAAGAAACATCTATTATGCTTTAAGTTCTGTTTCAATGACAAGGGATGGGTGAATCTCATGTAGAAATGTCCTTCATATTTGACCCCATATTTCATGATTTTTAGAGAACTCTAAAATAAATCAGCTTTGGTACAACAAATACTATCATTATGTGTATATTTAAATGTACCTCGTAAATGTTACTGTATGGAGAGTAATTTTTGTGCACATTTAAAATGGGGATTTAAATGTATAAATGGGGAATTAAGTGTGCTTAATTGTTATTAAAATGTCCAATGCAAATAATCTTTGTTTAAGCTTTGAATTGTTTATGCAATTTTTTTTTCTCTTGGGGGGATATGACCTAGACATTTCTGTAATTTTTTTAATCGATTGTATACAAATATTCACGCTGAATGTATTTTGGGGCGAAATGCTGTATTTATTTAGAAAATGTTTCCCAGAATTTATTTGGCATAGTAAGTGAATGAAAACTATGGCTGTAATGGTATACAAAACGCATTGTCTTAATATGACAAAAGAATTAGTTCTGATGGATCTAGGTCCACATTACTGTATTTATTTCATAATCGAGATGAAATGACTGATTCTATACCGGCTGAAAATCTTTTGTTATACAGTTAGTTGAGTTTATCATTCAATACAGGTCAAACTTTTTATATCTCAGATGGGAGGTGCAGTTCGAACTTAAGAATTTTTTAAAGATGTTCCTTCTAAAATGCATGAAAAATGCTTGTTGACTGGTTTTCATGCTGGATTTGGAGAGTTTTGGAGAAATTTGTCCTGTAGCTCAGTGGTTAGAGTATGGCGCTAGCAACGCCAAGGTCATGGGTTCGAACCCAGGGATTGCACATACTATACATTGCATTATACTATACATGTTTGCAATGTCTGCCAAATGCATAAATGTAAATGGATTTGGAGAGGCAAAAAAAACATGTGAGATCCCGATTCTGTTGTTGGCTGTCACAATGGCCAGGTAAATAACGCATTAACACTTTATATTGTGGTTTCAGTATTCTTTAACATTTTTCAGTTTGAGATTTTGAGTGTTTATTTAGTTAAGATTTTATTTCCTTATATTGTTAGTAATTAAATAATAGTATTATTATTTTAACTAGGAATGTAGTATTTCTTTAAAATAAATTTGCATATGGTTTCATCGTTTTCCTTTATCTCTGTTTTTTATGAATAAACTGTTGCAAGTATGTGTTTTTAAAATTGAGTTCTCAGATTTTACTGACGAGAAGCCAATATTAAATTCAGTTCACTGATTTTAAACAAGGCACACCTATTAGTTCTAAGATATAGATAACAAGATAACCATGAAAGTTTCTGAATGATCTATTTTTTAAATCCAGAGCACCACTTTACTGGTAATGCTAGCTATACAGGTTAAGAGCTAATTTCCTGGTCAGCGTTGTGAGGAGTGAAGGCCAGTGTGCTTTTTCAGAATGATGTTGTTCTTTAGTATAATAAAAAAAGCTTGTACCCATGGCTTCTTGTGTCTTTGTCTTTATTTGTTAAATGAAAGGAAGATGGATGTTTTTGTTTCAAGTCTGTCTCAAACTCTGCCCTTGAAGAGTGTTCGTCTACACATTACACGCTCAATCTACTTTTTTGAGTCACTGAAGTGGACTTCATATTTAACAGTGATTGTTGCTTTTTTCCTTTGTAGATCGTTTTGTGTGGTGTAAAGGCTTTTCACAGACTCTCACAAGACAAAAATCTAAATGTAGATTTTGTTTTTATGTCTCGTATTTAATATTACCATACAATGTACAATGTAAAAAATTAAACACTGTAAAAAAAACCTTAAAACTGTAGTTTCAAAAGTTGGCTTAATTACTTAAATTGAATCGAATAGCTTTACAGGTCATTTGAACTTTAAAAAATCTAAAACTTTATTGGTACAAAGTCATTTGTACTTAAAATTAATTTGTATTTCTATTTATTTCATTCAGCTTGAAACTTTAAAGCAGCTTTTGAACTACAAGTTTATGTTGAAATGGGTGACATGTTTATAGTTGTGTGCTGTGTCCTATGCATTAAAGGGGTCATATGGCGCGAATACGTGTTTTTCTGTGTCTTTGGTGTGTTATAAGTTGCCCATGCATGTATTAGACACGTAAAATTGCAAAAATGAAAGTGTCGGAACAAAAGATGCATTCTATCTAAAAGCGAATGCTCACCCAGACCTGCCTGAAACGCCTCGTGTAACCACACCCCCACAAATCTACGTCAGTTCATGGTATGAGTTGACTAAGACCGGGCGTACCTGGGCGTACCTGTCAGTACAATTGCTTTGGAACCTGATGTTCCAAATATGGTAAGAGGCGTTACATTTCCGTCACACGCTTGCAGTATTTGACCAATCACTACGCACTGGTTAACTGGCCAATCATAGCACACTGTGCTTTTCAGAGCCATGAGCTTTGTAAAAAATCTGCACCTTTCAGAGAGGCGGGGCAAAGAGGAGATACAAACATGCACGGTATGTGGAAAATACAGCGTTTTTTAACCTTAAATCGTGTAAAAACATTGCATTACATCTAAAACAAACGATAATATTCGTTTTAGCCGTGTCATATGACCCCTTTAATATATACATTAATAAAAGACTGAAATGCTTTGAGGTCAGACATATATAACTACATGTGTCTGGAACAGAGCACGAAAAGCACCACTCAATAACAATAACTTTGCCAACATGGCATAACCATCATAAAACAAAAAGCAGACACATACACCTTTATGTCCGCAGTGATGTCATCAAGACGTCATGGCCACTCTTTTCAAAAGAAAAAGAGAAAAATGCAGAGTAAACAATAACTAATACATCTGGGTCCTTTTCAACAAAAGCGCTCCAGTTTTTTTAATTTATTTATTGCGTCTAGAAAGTAAGAAGCATCCAGCTCTGTTTACGGTTCAAGAAGCCAATTAAATACATTTATATTATATTATTTATGTAATAAATGTATTCAAGAAAAGCAATTGGGTGACATGATAGCAAATGCGTGCGGACTCGCTGACATCTGAAATATTATGTCTGTCTTACACTAGACTCAATTTTTAACTTCGTTTCTGTTTACCTCCATATAAACGCAGGTCATGTCACTTATTGTTGTCCAGTTTCTGCTCAGGCACATTTAGGTAAGACTGCCATCTAGTGTCACATCTAACAAACAGCATTCATTTTTAAAATGTGATTTCAATGACATCAAAAGGATTTGAACGAGGCAGGCTCACACGAATCAGAATAACTTGCGAGTAGTTAACGAAAAAACATGCATTCCTTTGAATAAACATTCTAGTAAACGTTTAGCTTCTCCACAAATATGTTAATGAATGTTCCATTGTCACCATAGCGATTCCTTTCAAAGCAAAGAGGGAAATTCAATATCAAATACATCCAGCTCATTTTCGGAAGGACAGACGTTCTCTTGATTATTTATTTACTTATTGCATCTTGAATAGAGGCATCTAGCGATGCATAAATCCCTTTTGATTTCTGGAGAGTTTAAGACTTTTTGCCCAGATTTTCAGTCTGGAGTTGTTGCAGAAAGTCTGATTTTATCATGTATTGTTTTCTATGTAAACGTTCAAAAAGTCTTCAAGTGTATGATGTCTAGTTTTTTTAAAATCCGTTCCCTTTCTTTTAAAGTCTTGTAGTGTATTCCAGCCTTTAGTTGCTTGAACTTTAAATCCAGGATATCCTTCAAGCAATTATATAATGGCAACAGAAATCTGCTGTTACGGGATTTTAAACATGCACCTGTTAGTCATAATGTCCAAGTGGTCACTCTCTGGAGACATTTGCCTCTGTGCCACTGATACGCAGATTGGAGGAGATTCTGTTTCAATAAGCAGACTCTTTAGGAGTCCTACTCAGCCTTCTCGCAAGGGTCATCATCAGAAACCATTCCATATTTATTTGAAATAAGTGAAAATACAAAAAGGTCTGCACTCTAAAAACATGTCTTAAAGTTTTAAGTATAGGGGATAAAAGTGCACATGTTTTAAAATTTACTTTAGCAAAATATGTAACAGTTATCCGTTTCTGAGTAGTTAAATTGTAAGATCAAGATTTTATGTTTTGTGAAAGTTATTACATTATGAACATCTCATTACATTACAATAATTATTAATGTAATCAAATCATTAATAATGTAATACTGATAATGTGCAGCATCTGTATAAAAGCGTCTGCCAAATACATAAATGTAAATGTTCATTACGGCATTTATGCAACATTTATGTTAAATGCTCTCTCATTTGTAAGTCTTTTTTTGTTGTTTATTGAAGTTCAAAACATTTGTACAACCATATAGTATTGTTTTGTAAGATTTGACAGAATAGAAGACTTTTTTCTACAATTGCGCAACACTTACAACAATGACAAGTTTGTGACCCAGTCACAACCATCAAATTTTGACTTATTAAAGACATCAAAGTAATATTTTCACAGAATGTACTTTACATCACGTAGAATGATTTGAAAACAGTAAATCACAAAATAATACTTTAGCTGGATTTTCACAGGCAAGGTGAAGGAAACGTTACGTTACGTTGTTACAGTTTTAACATGGCTGTTTTATGATATGTTCGTTTAAAGGCAGTAGAAACATTTTTTTGCTTATTGTCATCATAAGGTAAACATCATTTCTTAAGTAACTGTAACCAATACAGCAGTATAGTAAATGTTAAAATTGTTAAAAATAAAATTGTTTCCGTTGCAGTAGCTATATACCTGTTTGGTCAGATTAGACATTTTTTTTTACTTGTTGCCTATTTTTAAGAGACATTGTTCTTTGTTCGCCATTAGCATTATGGATTATATATAGACTGCTTATTTAACTGGTCTATTCTAGTTATGTCCATTTTTCAAAGGTTTCCAATTGCATCAAGTAGCTTTTCTCTGATGGAGTTGAGCTCCACTAAGGCTTCGTGCAGATACTTGGCCAAGGTTCTAACTTCAGCGGTCACCTCCTTTTTACATCCTTTCTTCACGTCTTTTGAGTCTTTTGTAAAGTACCTGTCCATTCCTTTATGAAGGCTGTTCAACCTGGCCAGTGTATGGTTCATTATTTCTTCAGCTCGCTCTACTGGGCCAGTTACAAAGGTAATAGTTTGCAGAGCTCGACGTACTTCCCACTCACCGAGATAGTAGTTGTTTCGTCGTAGTAACGGATGGCTATGTAGGCGTCTTAGACCTTCAGTTATAAATTGCAAACAGTGTTGCATTTCAATCAACTGGGTCTCGTAGTCCTGAACGATTATTTCAATATTCTTACGGTCCTGCGTGAAGATGTGGTAAAACAAAATGATGATTGTAATATAAACAGTTATTATTCAAAACATTTTAAAGTCACCATAAAACATCTCAAATATTTCTGATTAAAAAACTGCATACGTGCATGTTGTTGAAATTATCCGAAATAGTCGCTGAAGCCGCTGTGATGCCACCTGCTGTTGCCACACCTAGTCCAATGGCCGAGATTAAGAGTGAAGCACCAAAAGTGACTGGTGCTAAAGCCAGGCCAGTGATAGCAGCGGCCCCTCCCACAGCTGAGGCGGTTCCTCCAGTGATGTTTACTATTTTTGCCCGATGATGGAAGTTACTGAGGTCATCAGCAATGGCATATAAAATCAGCACATGCTGGTAGAGAAGTTCAGCTCGCTCCATGAAGAGTTTTAAGTACACGCGGAGGCCACGATGAACCTTATCTGCAATCACTTTAAATGATCTTACAGAAGAAAAGAAAAGAAAAAAAAACGTTATTAACATTTTTCTGTAAATTCTTAGGAAAAGAAATGAAGTCAAAACCAGACCCTCCGAGACCAAGACCAACACCAGACCACCTAAGACCTGTTGTGTGTGACATGCTGTGCATGATAATTCCTATGTCTTGCACTACAGTGTAACTGCTTTTAAATTTGTGTCCCTTTTATATTTGATTCTAGTGTACACTGAGAAGTGTTGATTTAACGTGCTGATGTTGATTTGGCGTGTAGGTCTCAAAGCCACAAAATCAAGACCGCTTAGCAGGATAACTTTTAATGTAAGAACAGCTGGAAATAATTCTCACATGTTCTCATCCTCTTTGAGGCTGATTTTCTCATCAGGCGGCAATTCATCCCAAACTGAAAAGTGTGAATAGATGTTAGAATATAATATGAAATAAGAAATGAAATATGTGAATCATCCGATATCAACATACACTCCACTGTATTCCACCACTCCGTGAGGCTGTCAGTGTCCTGTCAATAAAACATTCATTACACACATTAACAATAGCTGGCTGCAGATGGATTTGATCAATTCAACAAGTCTTGAATCTTACAAGAGCAAATGTGACCCTGCATGTGAAAACAGTCATTTTGGTGACATAAAATCATTCTACATAATGTAAAGAACATTTTGTCAAATATAATCTTGATATCTTAAAAAAAGGCTGAGTAGGGCAATATCAAAGATTGAAATCATAGTGAAATTAAGGTGATTTTCCCTGTATGTCATAATTAGATTTTGAGACTTTAGCCTGAATTTCATAGGCAGGGTCACAAATTCCTAATAAACGGAATACTTGCCGCTGAAAAAATAAGCAGGTATAGCAACATTAGCTGTACTGACCTCATCTTCTTCCACTTTTTCAAGGCTCTCCTTTGCCTCCTGACCTCTTGCTCTTCTTATGTCCATCTGAGAAGACATCCATTCAGCCTTTCCACGGGAGATAAAAAAGGGTAAAAGAAGAAAAAGGGGTGAAAGAGATTAAGATTAAAATGAGTGGTTCGATCTGCTTTACCATCATGAATTGAGAAGACATGACTGTCAGAAAAAATGGTCAAAATATATACCTTTTTGTCAGGGGCAGTACCCTTTCAAAAAGGTCCTAATATGTACCATTAGGTACAGATATGTACACATTTAGAACCAATGTGTTCCTTTGTAATACTCATATGTACCTTTTGGGTACTAATATGCACTTTTTAGGTGCAAATTAGTACTTTTTTGAAAGGGTACTGCCCCAGTGACAAAAGGGTACATATTTTGACTGCATTTCTGGTGTTTGTTAAAGGGGTCCTATTATGCTAACTAACAGAACGTTACTGAATGACTGAGTTGAGTGGTGCTGTAATAATGTTAAATATGTTGGAAAATATTTTTATTTTTTTATATAATTAAGCATGAACAATTATTTTAGTACAGCCCAAAAACAAAACCAAGACTTCCTACGAGTGCATAATAGGACCCTTTCAAAAGTATATGTTGTTTCAGCCTTTTGCAGTTTAATGATCGCACAAGGCTTTAGTGAATTTTGATCATGTCAAGCCTTGCAGTACTGGAAATATTTATTATACCTTAGCAGCATCAGATGGAAAATAGTCTTCAGATGTGACACATGGAAGGTCAAGGTCTTCAGGAAAGTCCTTGGTTTCTTTATTCTGAGAAGAGCAGGTACAAAACTTTTCACTTGAAGTCATAAAGGATTAAGCTATTTTAGAGAATGAACTGGTATGAATACACAATTACCTTGGACTTTTTGAGATGCTTGCCCATTTGCTTGGATTTCTTTGGTTTATTGTCCTGGGGAAAATCATCAACAGCTTGTATAAAGTATGTAGGCCTACTTGGTTCAATACAAATTACGCTCAATCATGAAAATGTTTAGAAACTAGTTACATTAATAACTCAATTCAAAAATACAAATAGTAAACACATATTGACACATAACATTTTACAACATAACAGTGCTTAATCCATGTTTTGGTTTAACTGTTCAGCCACCTACTACTGACATTTCAAAATCAAAGTAATGATTCTACAAAACACCTGCATTCTCCCTTTTGTAATGTCTAAGGGATATGTTCACACAGTCAGTGTTTAGGATTGCCAGCCAGTGGACAAACCCACTTATAACCGATATTTCAGCCCATGTGGTCACCACGTAAATCCCACATAAACCTTAAAGCTTAGACTGAAAGGGTTATTGCTCATGTTACTCAGTTGGGTCAACTAGCACCATGTCCAATACTGCATGAAATCCATGAGGCCTTTTTTGAACCCGTCATTCCCATGCAGGACCCATTTTTCAGCCTAAGGCTAGGTATAAAAAAAACATGTTTCAGTAATCCAACACTCAACCTAAAAATGATGAGATATTTTGCTACCCAAACACTGGGTTAAGCTTTTGGGGTCAAGGGCACAAGGCTCTATTGAATTTAGAAAATTGTCAAACTGACATACCTTAGCAGCATCAGATGGAAAATAGTCTTCAGAGGTGGTACATGGAAGGTCAAGGTCTTCAGGAAAGTCTTTGGTTTCTTTATTCTAAGAAGAGCAGGTACAAAACGTTTGACTTGAAGTCATAAAGGATTAAGCTATTTTAGAGAATGAACTGGTTCGAATACACAATTACCTTGGACCATTTGAGATGCTTGCCCATTTGCTTGGATTTCTTTGGTTTAATGTCCTGGGGAAAATCATCAATAGCTTTTCTGAAGTGTGTACTTGGTTCAATACAAATTACGCTCAATCAACGGCTTTTGGGGCAGTATGAAAATGTTTAGATACTAGTTACATTAATAACTCAATTAAAAAATACAAATAGTAAACACATATTGACACATAACATCTCCCAACATAACAGTGCTTAATCCATGTTTTGGTTTAACTGTTTAGCCCCCCACTACTGACATTTCAAAGTCAAAGTAAGGATTCTACAAAACACCTGCATTCTCCCTTTTGTAGTGTCTAAGGTATATGTTCACACATTCAGTGTTTAGGATTGCCAGCTCATGGACAAATCCACTTATAACCGATATTTCAGCCCATGTAGTCACCACGTAAATCCCACATAAACGATAAAGCTGGGACTGAAAGTGTTATTTCTCATGTTACACAGTTAGGTCAACTATAGCAGTGGTTCCCAAATCCAGTCCTCAGGACCCCCCTCCCAGAATGTTTTAGATCTATCCTTCAATAAAACACCAGACTCAATTTATCAGCCTTCTACCAGAATGCTGAAGATGTATCTCTAATTAACACACCAACCAGCTGATGAGTTGAATCAGGTGTTATGTAAAATGAGAAATCTAAAACATTATGGGACAGGGGTCCAGATGACTGGATTTGGGAACCACTGAATTATAGCACCATGTCCAATACTGCATGAAATCCATGAGGCCTTTTTTGAACCCGTCATTCCCATGCAGGACCCATTTTTTAGCCTAAGGCTAGGTATAAAAAAACTTAATCCAACACTCAACCTAAAAATGTTGAGTTACTTGGCTACCCAAACACTGGGTTAAGCTTTTGGGGTCAAGGGCACAAGGCTCTACTGAATTTTGATAATTGTCAAACTGTCAAATTGTCATACCTTAGCAGCATCAGACAGAAAATAGTCTTCAGAGGTGGTACGTGGAAGGTCAAGGTCTTCAGGAAAGTCCTTGGTTTCTTTATTCTAAGAAGAGCAGGTACACAAATTTTTACTTTGGGTCATAAGCAAATAAGCTATTTTTGAGTATAAACTGGTATGAATACACATTTACCTTGGACCCTTTGAGATGCTTTCCCATTTGCTTGGATTTCTGTGGTTTATTTTCCTGGGGCAAATCATCAACAGCTTGTATAATTTATGTACTTGATTCAATAAAAGTTAAATTCAATCAACAGCACTTGAGGCATTACCACAAAAAGAAATGTTAATCTCCTCTTGAATGTAGCCCACCAGCTACTTCGGGAAGGGACACACCAAATCGACACCAAAGAACTAGCGCTGAAGAAAGCTAACTGTGGTGCTGCCTCGCATCACCTCACATTGCTTGCGTCGGTTGAAAAATGTTGCATCTGGACTGACTACAACCGACGCCAGACTAGCGTGTAAACTCTGCATTTGCGTGACAGAATGTAACTTTCACATACCAACAGGTGGCAGTAGTCTGTATTTGGGATTAAAACAGGGAAGCCAGAAGAATTGACAGCGTCTGACTAGAGCCAAAGGTGCAGAACACTTGTGCAAAACCTAAGCCAACCAATGCTCAAAGACCACTCGACATTGCCCGATGGCCGTCCATCAGCATGGTGTGTCCCGGGTTTTAAAAACAGAAGCTCACTGTTATGGTAAGGGGCGAGACATTTACGAAACACATTGTACATGGGTGACCAATCAAGTGGGTGACATTTTGGATAGAGGAGCTTCATAGAGTCTATAACTAACAGAAAATTACTGACAGACTGGAAAAAGTACTTGTTTTTTTATAACATAAACAACTAATACACCCCACCAACAAAATCAACAATTTATACATGGGATGATAGGGCCCCTTTAAAAGCTTGATATTAACAAATATTTTAGTTGTATACATACACTTTTTGGTACAATAAGTACACACAATTTACATGTGTATTTAGAAATATTTATACCTTAGCAGTGTCAGACAGAAAATAGTCTTTAGAGGTGGGAAGGTCAAGGTCTTCAGGAAGGTCCTTGATTTCTTTATTCTATAAGAACAGGTATACAAATGTTTACTTTAAGTCATAAGCAATTAAGCTTTTTAGAGTATCAACTGGTGCGAATACATAATTACCGTGGACCTCTTGAGATGCTTCCCCATTTGCTTAAATTTCTGTGGTTTATTTTCCTGGGGGAAATCGACAAACACTTGTATAAATTACGTACTTGGTTTAATACAAGTTAAAGGGATAGTTTACCCAAAAATGAAAATTCTGTCATTATTTACTCACCCTCTTGTTTTACAAACCTGCATACATTTTTTTGTTCTTCTCAACACAAAATAAAATAATTTGAAGAATGCACTGACTACCTTTTCAGAACTGTTTGTTTACAAACATTCTTCATCTCTTTGAGCTCAATCAATAGCATTTGTCGAACAATGAAATTCAAACAGATTTGGAAAAACTTGAGTCAATGATGACATTATTTTCATTTTGGGGGAACTATCCCTTTAAGCTTAACCAACCTGAAAGGGATAGTTCACCCAAAAATGAAAACTCTGTCATCATTTACTCACCCTCCGACTGACTCCCATAGTATTTATTTTCCCTACTATGGTAGTAAATGGGGGATGAGATCTGTTTGGTTACTGACATTCTTCCAAATATCTTTCTCTGTGTTCAGCAGAACAAAGATATTTCTACAGGTTTGGAACAACATGAGGGCGAGTAAATGATGACAGAATTTCAATTTAGGTGAACTATCCCTTTAACGTAACAGTCTACCAATACTTGAATGAGAGTTATTTGACATGTTGTTGTCAGTTATTGAGCTTGTTGACATTTACACTATATGTGAGTGGCTTCTATGCTAAAATCTTATTACAATGACAAAATTCCCACAGCTAGCCTACTGCTAAATTACAATCTCCTGAATTAAACAGATCCCTCAAGGAACGCTTTGTCATCCTGTGTGCTCCACATATTCCAGACATGAACAAAAATGTTTGATAAGAAATGACTGCCAACATTTAGATAATATGGTACACAAGCAAATAAAATACCTTCGAATTTTTCAGGGTCAGTTCTGGCACTATAGGAATCGGTGTCTTCTTTATCTACAAAAGGCACGTGTAGAAATACAAGTAAAAATCAGACAATATTTTAAAATACAGGAAAAATGTAGGTGATTTGTTTACCTTTGAAGCATCACTGTTTGGTTGCAGCTTGAGCTCTGCATCTTCAGTTCTCTACAAAAGAAAAGTACCAGTGAGGTCTGCAAATGCTGTGTTTGATTTTTCAATATTCAATAATATGTGAATCATTTAATATTTAATATAGGTCAGATTTTAGTTTGAAGCGTTACCTTGGATTGACTTTGCGAACGGAGAACTTTAAATTTCGTTGATTTCTTCTGTACAAAGGAAATATAAAGCCCAAATCATTGTTTTAGAGATAATATTGGGCCAGGATAATTGTTTAGTCACTCCAGCTATATAAAGAACCAGATCATTGTTGAAAAAAATAAAACTTAATCACTCCTGCGACTTTAGACAATTCCAACAGGTGTTTATATACATCGGAAAGAAACTTGTGATCTGCTTAAAATTAGTTCACTCAAATATAAGTTACACACCAAAGAACACATTCTGAGTTTCATGTGGCAGTGCATCATTCTTTGTTAACATGTTTGCACCCTAAATAGTGCACTTACTACCTTCTACTATTTGCATAGTTTCTGACGGTATACCAAGGTGTTTTTAAGAAATATAATATATATTTATCTTTTTTCACCTAGCAACATCCTAGCGAATTGTTCCTGAAAATACGCATATTTTGCACCATATTAATAAACATTCATGGGTTAGTCAGGGAATTCAAAACATACAGATGAAAACAATACATGCACTGAGACCAGATTTTAAAACAGCACTTACTGGTCGACAGTCTTGCATCTCTTGGTGCTTTTCATTGGAATCTATGGAAGTGAAGGGATCTGCTCCTTTATGAAATTCTTTCTCCTCACTGGCTGCCTGTTAGAAACAAATAAGAACACACACACGAGAAAACAAATCAACAGACTACACTGAGGCTCTCAACTGGTGCCATGCAGGTATAGTATCTGGTCCCTTTATTTTTTAAGGCAAGAGATTTTATCTCAAACCTCAACCGTGAGTTTCAAAGCAATAAGGAATAAATATATGGCTGCCATCCACAGCGTACGATCACATATTTTACTGATAACAAGTGGTGATGTCTTCTGCTGCTGAAAGAAAGACACACTGGACAACCAGCTTTTTAAAACACATCATGCATTTAAGTATGCCAGACACGCAAATAATCGCATAAGAACTACATTAAAGTTTTTGGCACTAGCAGGAACAAATAACTTAATCACTATTGATCACAGGCTATGCTCTCATCTGTCATGTCGGCAGCAGTGACAACAGTCGTTTTCATTCTTTTATGGATGTTATATAAACGGTGGATATAACGCTGGATTTTGAGATCGTTCGAAATTGATAGATGGTGCGGTCTTAGCGCTAAAAGATGCCGGACATGATCTGCACGTGGTAAGTCAAACTGAGTCATATGTCTGTGTTTTGTTGGCAATCAGCGCGTACGTGCATAATGTATATAACACGAAGGGATTAATGTGATGATGTATTGTGTGCTCGTGCTGTAGTTCCGTCCCCCCTGCCGGCCTCCAGCAGCTCGTCTTTTTCCGGAAATAATCGTACAGCTGTATCTCTCTTTTATAAATTTGATCAAACAAAATACTCTTCGTAGATACAACGTATGCAATACTATTGTATAGATACTCAAGATTAATATGAAATTGGCAGAAACCGCATGTGTTACCCGATTTTTAAAACGTGTAACAAAGATGAGCAATTCATAATTGTAAAATTCGAACAAACCTTCATAAAGTCTGAATGAACTGTATACCCACAAGCTCCCTTTAGTTCAGCATTGTTATTCTCCTGTAAAACAGAGTTGACATATGACACAGCAGTCTAAATTTACAGTCACTGTCATATTATGCTGTATGTTATATTATGAAACATTGCTTAACACTAGCCATCTATCCAGCGTGTACCCTGACTGTGGGGTCCAGCCCCCCCCCCCACAACCATGCAGGTTCAGGGTTAAAAAAAGACTCAGCATTGGGTCAAAAAGGGCAGGGTTATATATTAATCTATGCTGGGTTGTTTCAACCCATTGTTGAGTCAAATATAAACATTTTATGGGTTATTTTATGTCAACGGTTGGATTCATCACTGTTTGACCCAATGCTGCATTGAAGACATCACAGCATATTGTTTTTGATTGAATGGATTATCTTCGGTTTACTATAGATGGTTTCATACATGTCCAATTATTGAAAGAACAATAGCCGCTTTTATTTCAGCAGAATGAACACATACTGTATATCATGAATTTTAATTTGCTGTACAAGCCCCAAAGAAGCTTTACTTTGAAATTTTACTTTTTAAAATAATTGTTATTTTCTGTTCTCTTTCTGAAGTTTATTTCTATTTTTAATCATCTTTGTAACATCTTTGTGTACTTTGTGCAGAAAATGTTAATAATTACAATTTTTAGCTTATATATTTTAAAGTACATTTGTATATTGTTAGCTTTTTGTAAGCCTGTCATTTCTTCTCAATTACACAAAACACATGATAAATAGAAATGGCATGACTGCATTCAAGAAAATAAAGATAACAATTTACATTATCATCTGAGTGGTCATTAAAGCAACTTTCAGTGTTCTGTGTATGGCAAACACATATGTATAAACTTGCTAAGTCATTTATAACATATAAAACACAATTACCAAAACTTCATTTAAATAAAACTAATTAGTATAAATGCCTACCTTTTCAAAACCAATTACAAATCCTTTTTTTGGAACAAATTTGACTTTGACTTTCTTTTTTTGTTTCTATTAAAAGAAGAAATTAGATGATAAGGAATAAGCAATAACAAGACAAGACAAGACAAAAACAGGCAACATTTGATTTCTACCTTTGTATCAGCCGTTCCATCAATTCCATTGATTTCAGGAACCTAAAACATAGGAAATTTGTGTTATCTGCTATATGTTTTTATTATTATTTATGTCAATTAGGTTTATAATGATATATTGGTACTTATATTTGGCCAGAGGAGTATTAAGTAGTGTTTGGAAACACTGGTCACATATTAAACCCACATTTAAAGTTTGATTTTAAGGTCATTTTTATTTGAACTTTACAGCACACATTGACAGACAGATATTGGTACAACACTATAATATATAGTAGATCACTGACTCACCCGTATTGAATCTCTTCTAAGCTTTAACTTGCCAGTCTGATAACAAAGCAACATTAAATAAATCACTGAAATGCCAGTCTGTGTACTGTTTTGTTGTACTTCGTTCCACTTCACTTACTGGTTTCCGTTCAGAGAAACGTTCTGGACTGTCCTCCGGCCAGTCTTCTACGCAATATTCCTAAAATCATGTGATTTAGTGTGCAATGTCTCTCCTACAATAATATGTCTGAATTTAAAATCACCTAAGATGCTCACCTGACCAGTGAGAAGAATGTCCTCATAAACTGGGAGATTAAGCTCTGCTGTTGATGTCATGTTCTGTTAAATCATAACAATAGATAACAGTTGACAGTTGACTGATACCGCAAAGCATATACATTTCAGCACAATCATGTGTCAGTCTTTTTCAGTGGCTTGGATATTATGTGTAATTATCACAAAAAAACTGAATGAGATGTTTCATACCGATTTAGATTAAACAACTACGTTCAGAAATGATTGTTACATTTTATCAGGATGAACCAGTGACATGGTAACATTATAGTCACTATTGTACCGAAAAACAGCCCTTAATTGTGTGGATCAATGTGACATAACATGACAAATGTATATTAATGGTGTTTGTCCTCATCTCTTAACCATCAATTGAGTCTATTTTTTTGTCTTGTCCTGCAAACTGCACTATTAATATTCTATCCTTTAAAAAAAACACATTCTCACTCCCAATTCGTCACATATTGATGTTCGGGCAGCGCCAGAGCTGGTTGCTTCGTTCATTTCAAAGGAGAAAATTAGTGGGCGTGGCTTGCGTTTTTCACTGCGAATTGATTGGATGTGTAAAAACAGCTGTTGCATTGATTTTGAAATGAAACTGGCAGCACACTGACAGTTGAAGAGGAGGAGTTAATGGATGATTTGGCCAAGCCGTCTAATTTACATCATTTGAGATGGAAAGTCGTTCAGGGCGGAAGTGCATTTTCAGATTTTAACTGAAGATTATGAGTGTATACGAATTTTAAAAAGAAAATGACCCACATTGATAAGCTATTTATTATAAACGCTGCAATATTTCATGAAAAAATAAGAATTGTCATTTTTCATTTCACCGGCACTTTAAAGTTAGACTTTGAATTTTGATGGCAGTTCCACTATTGCACACACATTTATTAAACAAAGTATTTAGTGTAATTACATCAGAAGTAACTAATTAAATTACAGAAAAAATAGAGTAATCCCTTACTTTACTTTTCCAAGGGAAAAGTAATTAAATTACAGTAACTAATTACTTAGTAACTAGTTACACCCAACACTGCGTACGTTCAGCTGTATTTTGTTCACTGCATTTTGGTGATGAATGTTATATAAACGGTAGTTAATGACGCTGGATTTGAAGATCGTTTGAAACTTATAGATGGAGCGGTCTCAGCGCAAAAAGATGCTGGTCATGAACCGCACACGGTGAAGTCATATGTCAGTGTTTTGTTGGCAATTGGCACATATGTGCATTATGTAAACAACACAAACTTATAGTGAATCAACAGATGTACTGTATAAGACTGACCTGGACGCTAGCTGTACCACGAGAGATAAGTGTGGGAGGTGATGGTGTCTGAAAATTATAAGTAGAAATATTTACTCCATAAATAAACAAAATGCTAAACAAGGATAAATAAGTAAAATATGGAAGAACACACGTCACCACAAAAGTAGAGAGTACCTGCAGCAAGGATGTGATATCGTTACTGAAAGCATTCTTAGGGGCTTTACTGCGAGGTGAAGGTACAGGAGGACGTCTTCTGTAGTTCTATAAGAATAAAATATTTTTCTGTGGGACAAGATAAGAACCCGGTATATTAATGACAGAAGTTTTCAAAAATAAAACTTACCAGGTTCCCAATGGGCGAGGAGCTGGCGGAAGGTGCCGCAACAGGAAATATGTCCCGGATTCCATTTTGTGCACCCATTTGAGAAATGTCATGCATTGTACCACCTGGGCTGGTGTGTGGCATGTCATAGCTACTCCTCTGGTGTTTAAACTTTACATCATTCTGAGTACTGGCTGGTCCATCAGATAGATAATTAAACCCGTTAATATTGGACTGCATTAAAGGTGGAACTAATGGTGTAGATGACGAGGTCTCTTTTTCAGTGATGGAAGGGAATGTGTTAAAAAGATCATTATTTGTTTCCTTGGTTTTGGAAACGTGAGGTGAGGTGGTAGGTAATGAATGAAATAAGTTATCTGTTGTTGAAGTCTCAAAGAATCTGGCCGTGTTCATGTTTTTTTGAAAAACTTTTGTTGAATTGTATTGTAGTGTTGGAAAGGTTCTGGCTTCGGCCTGCCTGGAGAAAATAAAGTCCGTAAGATTATCGCTCTGATTGGATAATGATGGAGATTCTGATTCTGTGTTCTGATTGGCCGGGGTGCTATGCAAATCAGTGCCCACATTTTCATTCAAAAGTTGACAAATGGCTGCTTCTTTATCCCAAATTTCAAATGGTTGTGGGGTTTGACGAACATTTAGCGTGTGGTTGTTAAATGTTTGTGAATCGGTGTCCTGACAAAAATCAGGTGGGGGAGGCACAACCCAGTCCGGGGCTGGAAAGAGAGTATTGTCCAAGTTTAAATCGAAATATGGTGGTGACTCTGTTTTTGTCTGATTAAAGGAGTCGCTCTGTCCTATGTTTAAATTCTTCATATTTTGTAAGAATTTACTTTGAATTATGTTGTTCTCCTCATCAACCATTTTCACGCCGTAGTCCTGCAGAACAAATAAAATGAACAAAACATGAAATAAAATATTTTGTTATATTTATAGAATATAGTGAGCATTACCATAATGATTCATTTTAAACATTAATATTAGACACGCTCATTTTATTTAAGCTGGGTGCACACTGTAAGATTTTATCCACAATCTCACAACATTTTTGGAATCGTAGATCATTTTCAAATGTCCTAGGCTGAAATCTGTAGTCTTTATGCCTTGCAACAGATGATTAATGCCTATTGTAATATTTTTTTCTCAAGCTCCAATTGTTCTGCCTTTTTGCCTGTGTCTATTTTAATGCAGAGTCTTGACTGTCATACGATCTGACATTAATGACGACTGATGTCCCGCAATGTGACATGACCTATAGGTTGAATGATCCATACAGTGTGACATAAAAATGATACAGTTTGCACCCGGTGTAACAAAACCTTTATTCATCATAAATAAACATAGAGGGTTGTCACTGATACCTGTGGGGTTGAATAGAAAGGATTCCATTGGCTGATGGTAGGCCCATTCTAATGAAGAGAAATGAAAAATAAGGCATTTAAGAGAGTGGATGAAAACTAGGTTTGCAATGATTGTCATTCAATTACCCCACAAGTGGTGATGTACATGACTTGCAGATTTGCACTTTTTGTGCTGCTGTGAAGTGTGACAGAATGAATTCTCGTCACGGTGTGAATAGTGACAAAAAGTCCTGCAGCGTGACTAATATGGGAAACAGTTAAAACTAAAGTTAAACAAAGACTGAATCTGTGTTCACACTGCAGGAACTGTTGGCAACAGGATGTGGGCGTGTCCAGTGACTTGACTAAGTTAAGAAAAAATTCACGCAATGCACATACAAATTGACTTTCAGGAGCCAGCAGTTTGCTATGTATATGCCTGTAAATAGCACACGCAGATAATCGTTAATATTTAACTCTTTATTGGGCAAAAAAACACATTTAGTAACTTAATCAACCAATCACAATGGCGATTCCATGCCTCTCCTTGAGCTCGTGGTAAGCACATGGATTTCTCCCAGCCAATCAACGGATATCAGTCTATGTCACAAATAGTGACACCATTGCATCTGATCAGTCAGGAGTTTCCGGGGGCATTTCAAACTTCCAGAATTTGTGAAACACGGACCTGCGCTCTTACTCCCACAAATATGTAAATAGCATAGAAACGAACAATGATAAATGAATGAAACTCACACGTCATATGGTTGAATAGTTATGTTTAATGTTAAGATATATGTTGTTTGCGTAAGATTTCTAGAAATGAGTGAACATTGTTGCATGAAAAATGGTGTGATCATATTTCATCATACGCCCTGTTCAGGTAAGTGACATTAGACATACACCCGATGCATCTAGTAAGCCATACTTAGGGTATTTTTTTACTAATAATGCATTATAACATAGGACAATAGTATTTAGTTGTGCATTGAATGTTGCCACAGGTTTTTATAACATTATACAGTGATCCAGTGGGAAACTTACACTTACAACAGTTTTTAGTATACTTAAATTGCATATATTTGTGTTTATTTTTACTGTGAGCCTTATTACTGCTAAAATAAGTGTGCACCACCAGTACTTGTTTTTACTTCTTATTATATATTTACAATTTATATGTCAATATTCTTTGTTTTTCTGCACTTCACTGTTACTGTTTTGAGTGCGTGTTTGTGTTCCTAAATGTTCCTAAATAAAAGAAAAAATGTTCCTAAATAAATATTCTATGAAGTTTATATATGTTTTATGCATTTATTTAAATGTTATATATCTGTCTTATGTTTTAAATATATATACTTTTTGGGAAAAATGACCATAGACCGGCGAGGAACCATATATGGTAACTTCATTGACCTTGATTAGCAAAAAAATGAGTTTTTTTCTTTAAGTCACAAAAGTTCAGAAGTCTTTTTGAATTTCCAAGTATTTAAATGAGTGCCCTATAAAGGGTTAATAATAACTAATTCTGCACTAGTGTAGTTTATATATAGGAATTTAGGATATATAAAACGGATTCAATGTCAATATGAAAAATCATCTGGTAGCAAAGTTTATAACTGTAACACAGCAAGTTGGTGGCGCTATAAACGTACTGTTATGCTTTACTGTTTGGCTTGAATGACGTGATAGCACTCCTTAAATTGGAAAGAGATGTTTTTCTGCCTGTTTTTTTAAGTTAACAGACTATACCAAAGGCTAATAATTTTTCTGTGCACCTTTTCAAAAGTAAAATTCATAATTAAATAAAACGTGGTTGGATTGTATGGACATCGGGTCAGAATAGATTAGCTGCCCTAAAGCTCCCTAGAGCTCAGTTCGACGATAGGAGTTTTAAGTAGTCCCAACTGGCCCTGTAGAAGGATGACAGTTCAAGTGGCTAGAGTTATCCACCTGCTAGCTCCCCTCGGATTTAGAGTCCTCAGGGTCTAATAGCATCCTCACCACATAGGTATCACCCATTGGTGATGGGCTGGCTAGGTAAATTTCTTGCTTTAGGCCAAGTCCTAGGCAGTGTCTGGCTTTTGAGACTGATGCAGCCGGCCTTTGACACGAAGGGTCCTGTGGTGCGAGCTAGGAGGAACTAGATCTATGTCAATGATCTATGTCAACTAATAAGACAGAAAGTGTCCTATTTAAGTTGCCTTTTTAAGCTTCTCATCAGCTGCTCAATCATGCTGCGTTTAAAACCCACCTCCGTCCCCAACTTCTCCACATCTGACAGTACCTTAAAGGGACAGTTCACCCAAAAATGAAAATTCTGTCCTCATTTACTCACCCTCAGGTTGTTTCAAATCTGTATACATTTATTTGTTCTGTTGAACACAAAGAAAGATATTTGGAAGAATGTTAGCAATTTTATGTTCTGTGACATCATCCACTACCATAGTAGAAAAAAATACATTATATATATTTTGTTCTGTTAAGCACATATTGAGATATTTTGAAGAATTTAGGAAAACAAACAGTTTTGGGGAACCTTTGACTCCCATTTAATTTTTCCTACTATGGTAGTCAATGATGATCCAGAACTGAAAATTGCTAACATTCTTCGAAATATCTTTTTCTGTGTTCATCAGAACAAAGTAATTTATACAGGTATGAAATAACATGAGGGTGAGTAAATGATGAATTTCATTTTTGGAAGAACTATCCTTTCACTGTAAACCCGGACAAGTTGAGGTAACCGATTACATCAATATTTTTAAGTAAAGAAATGTTTTAATTTTAAGTTAGTTGAACTCAATAATATTAGCAAGTGATCAAACTACCATTATGGTGATGAGTGTTTGCTTTAGTTGGGCTCTTGACTCTTGGCTTCATTTAAGTTAACTTCTCTGTCAGTGCTTGTGTGTGTTTCAGAAATAACACTTGTGCATTGACTAAAAAGAAATCTTTGAAAGGTCAGTTTGGAGTAGATTTCATAATAGATGTCAATTATTAATAAAGTACAAAAGCTGTTGTAAATAAGAACGAGTTTGATCCTTTTCTTACTGATGAAAATGTTTCGGTTCATAAATGCACAAAGATTGTGTCAAAATAAAGCTGACAAAAGACAAAACTGACACACTTAGACAAATTCAACACTCATCATACAAACCTCAAAGATGGTGACAATCATCAAACTAATTCAGATAAACAGATCAACTGCAAAGCATGCTGGGAATCATGAATGAGTTTTGTACTATGATGTTACCCAGCATGCATTGCAGCATGAAGTTTTATTTTGTTGATTGTCACCATTGTTGAGATTCTTAGTTACACTGATTATTCATGTCTAATTTATTTATTAGTTAAACGTTTTTAATGGAAATGAGGATATGAGAGTCATAATACTAATCTGTAATTATAAATCAGTTTACAAAGTAATAACACAACACACTCTTTACCAGTGACTCATAATGAGCACCAATTGAAACAGCTACCGGATTTCTTTGCTTTTCATCACAAACAGACAGGTTTCAACTCACTGTTTCAGCAGTTAAAGAGAACTTAAGCAAATGTTCTAGTAGTGAAATACAAGAGTCAAGAGCCCAACTAAAGCAAACACTGATCACAATAATGGTAGTTTAATCACTTGCTAATATTATTGAGTTCAACTAACTTAAAATGAAAACACTTCTTTACTTAAACATTTTGAGGTAACCGATTACATCAATATTTTTAAGTACACTCAACTTGTCCGGGTTTACAGTGTTTAAGTTCAACGCGTTATGCATCCTGAATCGTATTTATTTTCCCTTTTTGACAGGTATTGATCCACTTATACTTGAAGTATACATATAAATGTTGTCTGTCACAAATCAGCACAAATAAATATATACATATATGACAGCATAAGAATATTCTTGTTATATGAAAATTATAATTCTAAAAAAGTGTTCTGGTTCCCCAGGTGGGGGATATGTATTGCTGCACTCCTGCTATAAACAGGCGTAGAGTTTCATTCCTTCAATATTATACTGTATATTGCTGTTGTTTAAATATATGACAATAGTGGGTCAGACAGAAGGGATAATGTACAGGCAGCCGATTGTTATCGCAGAAATAAGCCCCGACAGTGCGATCAGTGTATCAATCACACTGAAGGGGCTTATTTCGCGATAACTGTAATGGTCCTGTCTGCCCCCTTGTGTTCCCCTGCCAGCTTTCCCAGTGTTTTCACTCCATGGACTCTTATTCACCGCACCTTAACAGTCACGGACTACACTCCCCATAATCCTTTGCACCAGTTCGTAACCATCTTTGATTACACCCACACCTGAGACTCATGATTGCACCCGTACCTGATCTGCATTCCCTGGACCCTTTATATTCCTTGTGTTTTGGTCTGTTCATGGTCAGGTCTAGATGTAAAATAGATGTATTGTGGTTTGTGCTAGCGCCGGCCCTCTATTAAGTTACCCGTGGATGACCCGTTGTTTGTGGATTCATGTACCCGTGGATGTTACCCGTTGTTTTGGATTTGTTTACCTGTCTTCTGTTCACCTGTTCCTCCCTGCAATAAACTCTCACCAGTCTCCTTCAGTTCCCAGTGTGGCATCGTCCTTCCGTCAGCTCGTGGAGCCTTACAGTAGACCTAATCCTAACTACGATGTTCACTCGAACATCTTCTCTCCGGAGACTCAACTCTTGCAAGTCCGCCAGGATGGGAGGTCTCTGGAGACATATGTGGAGGACTTTTTGGAGGCGTGCAGACTGGTGAGTTGGAGCGACCCCGAGTTTAACCATTTGTTCTGGGCTGGATGATGAGCTGCTCGCTCTCATCATGCTCCCAGATGCAGATGCATACCCCCTGGAGGATTTTCTCAACCTAATCCTCCAGGCTATGGGGTGTGAACTCTGCATCGGGGAGAGTGATGAGAGCGGGCATAGTATTTATCCAGTCCCAGTCGCAAATGGGGGGTCTGTTCCAGCTCACATGGGGTGCACTCCTCAGTCCTCCACTGCCCAGCACTCCTCCACAAAGCCTCACCGCCGTGGGATATGGCGTGGACGCCGTAGCACGTCCTCACAGAGCCTCGATCCGGTCCCGTCTGGCCTTTCAGAGGTCCTCGAGCTGGTTCCGTCCAGCCTTCCAGAGGTCTTCGAGCCGGTCCCGTCCGATCTTCCAGACGTCTTCAAGCCGGTCCCGTCCAGCCTTCCAGCCGGTCCCATGCGGCCTTCCAGAGGTCCTCAAGCCGGTCCTATGTGGCCTTCCAGAGGTCTCCGAGCCGGTCCTGTCTGGCCTTCCAGAGCTTCCAGAGCCCTCGCCTGTGTGCTTCCCAGAGCCCTCGCCAGAGGCACCCCCTGAACCCTCCTCAGGACCCTCCAGCTCAGTCCCGGCTGATTTGCCCGAGGTCACCGCTGTGGCCACCTAGGCAGTGTCGTGCGTCTGGGCGGTACTGACCCAGTCAACACGATGATGTCACAGTGATCTCACGATGATGTCACCATGAGCTTTCAGAATACTCACGATGTGGTCAAAATGTAACCTCACAGCAAACTCACTGTGTGCTCAAACTGTGATCTAACTCTTGTACTGTGAGCTTAGAGGTTTAGATGTGACTGTGATCTCACTATTGTACTGTGAGCTTAGAGGTTTAGATGTGACTGTGATCTCACTATTGTACTGTGAGCTTAGAGGTTTAGATGTGACTGTGATCTCACTATTGTACTGTGAGCTTAGAGGTTTAGTTGTGACTGTGATCTCACTATTGTACTGTGAGTTTAGAGGTTTAGATGTGACTGTGATCTCACTATTGTACTGTGAGCTTAGAGGTTTAGTTGTGACTGTGATCTTACTATTGTACTGTGAGCTTAGAGGTTTAGATGTGACTATGATCTCACTATTGTACTGTGAGCTTAGAGGTTTAGATGTGACTGTGATCTCACTATTGTACTGTGAGCCGAGAGGTTTAGATGTGGCTGGTTTGTCATTTGAAGTCACCATTATGTTGATGAGTGTTTGCTTTAGTTGAGCTCTTGACTCCTTCCTCTGCCTGCTGGAACTGTGTGTTTATTGTATAGAGCATATCCGTTATATTGAGGAATACCAAAGAGTCTTTGATGATAGTATGATCATGGGTAAATGTTGAGGAGAGCAGTGTTGTGCTGCCAAATGTGTGATAGTAGAGAGTGAGATTCAGCTCTTTTGAGAACAAATATTATAAAGGTCTTCAAAATGAATTACACACATAAACATTGCAACAATTTATAATTAAGACACAAATACATCAAGACTCAGTGTATGAACCTCAACAATGGTAAGAATAAACTGAGAAGCTTCATGCGCAGTGCATGCTGGGAGTCATGAATGAGTTTTAAACGGTGATGTTACCCAGCATGCATTGCACCGTGAAGTTTTCATTCTGCTGATTGTCACCATTGTTGAGTTTAATATGCTGATTCTTGATGTATTTGTGTGTAAACCATTTGTTCCAATGAATATGTGCATAATGCATTTGAAAGACCTTTGAATTATCTGATTATCTCAAACCAGCAGAATCTCACTCTCTACTATCACACTAACTGACAGTTTTCTGCTCAACATTTACCCATGATCATACTATCATCAAAGACTCTTTGGCATTACTCAGTATAACGGATGTGCCCTATACAGCAAACACACAGTTACAGCAGCCAGAGGAAGAGAAGTTAAACACTGTAGAGTCAAGAGCTCAACTAAAGCAAACACTCTTCATAGAGAGGTTGTTATCTGGGAATAACGAACCTACAAATGCAGCACTAACCTACAAATGCGACTGGCCAATCAAAATCAAGCATTCCAACGAGCCATGTAAATAATTGATAATATGATTAATTAAGTGATGATAGAGCATTAGGGATGAACACCTGATGATAATGAGCAGGATCACTGAAGGAAAGAGTAACACAAGAACTACAACTGACTTCAGCCACAGCCTTAGATGAAATCAACTGAAGATAATAAAAGCACATTAAATATATCTAGATCTCAGCAGTAGAGGAATAAACAACTCCACAAACAGCATTACCAGCTTCACTTATTATTAACCAGATTTACTTTATTTCTGTCAGACCTCTACAGAAGCTCTCATTGAGAATTAACAAAGGTTTAGATGTTGATGTTTTATAAAAAATGTTTGGTCACCATTTTGGTGATCTGTGTTTCCTTTACATGGGCAGTTTGACTTTTTTTTTGACAATTTTATATGAGTTTACATTCTTTGTAACAGTGGTTACCGGAACATGTAATTTGTTGCAAAGAAAGCGAGAAACAAAGAAAAAAACCTCATTTATATGTCATGTACATTCCCATGCTAAACTCTCCGAGAGTTGTCGTGACAGAACTGTAATTCACTATATGGTGAAATTAAATAAAGTTTTGACTAAATTACAGAGCATTCTTCCGAACCGGTCCCAAACTTTGGAATTATCTCACTCCTCTGGTTAGATCGGCAAAGTTCTTGCCTATGTTTAAGGCGCTGCTAAGAGGCCACTTATTAAACTTATCCTGGGGGTCTGTATGATGGAGGTGGATCAGTTGTCAGTTGTTGGATAGCTTTTATGATGTCTTGTTTATTTTTACAGTTTATGTTTTGTATGTGATTGTTTGTTCTGTATTATTATTGTAAAGCACATTGGGAAACAACTGTTGTATTATGTGTGCTATATAAATAAATAAAAAAGAAAGAAAGTTTTACCTGTGCTGTTGGTAAAAATGGGTTGGCTGAACTTTGATGACCACTCTGTTTAGAAAAAGAAATCATTAAAGGTTTTAATGTTTGCATTGTTATTATTCATATGCTGCTGATCAAAATCTTACCTCCACTGGTAGACCGACTGAAACATCAGCACCCGAGAGGTCAAAAAATGAATCACTATCCTGTGTGAGACACAACATAGAAAAATATTTATTTTTATATTATTTAGAGCTGTCAACGTACACGCGTTAACGCATGCATTTTATCAAAACAATTTAACGCGTTAATATGCGCGGATGGTTATCTATCATTGTGTGATATGGTTAACGTTACAGCGAACGCTGCTACGTTGTTTAATATGATGGCAGATGACACGACGCCTGGTCTGCTGAATGGCAAGTTTCGTTATAAAAAGCTTCCAGATGGAAGTTTGGATAAAACAAAAGTTGTGTGCACTTATTGTAATGATGAACTACACCGAAGCACAACAAGTTTGAAGTACCATCTTCGGGTCAAACATATTCTTGCAGATGTTAGCAAAGATGCTAGTGCTGAGACAGTGTCAACAAGCCGTGCTCGTCAAAGGACACTGGAAGAATGCAGCCGAGGCAAGCCTGTCAACAAAACAACAACAGCAAAGCTAACTAATTCCATCACTAAATGGATCGCCACAGACTGCAGACCCATCAGCATAGTTCAAGACAGTGGGCTTCAAGACATCATTCAGATTGCCGCAGGCGACCCATCATACCAGTTACCTTCGAGGGGAACTATTGTTACGAGAATACATGAACTGTATGACATTGAAAAAGCTAAAAAAGTGAGTCAGTTGGTATAACGGACAAAGTCACAACTATAGGAACGGACAGTGCTCCCAATATGATTGCTGCTGCAAGTTTACAATTCGAGCATATTTCTTGTGTGGCGCACGTTATACAAAGACGCCATGGCTTTTCGGGACAGTGTTTTAGCCAAGTGCCGTAAAATAGTCGGACACTTTAAGCACAGTCCCACTAACACTGCAGAGCTGAAGGTCTCTCGTGGACTAACAGAGAAGTCTCTCATGCAGGATGTACCGACGAGCTGGAATTCGACTCTTGAAATTATAAGGCGGCTTCAATACAATGAAGATCAACTGAACGCAGCGCTGGCACAACAGAAGCATAAATTAGCCATGCTAACCTCAGCTGATTGTGACAGACTGGCAAAGCTGGAAACAGTGCTGGAACCCTGCAGATTATGCAATTTTTTTTCCTCTTCAATTTTACTAATAGAAGCAAGTAATTTATCTAGTCATCTAGACATAATTTAAGGCCTATACACTGAATAGGTGCCATTTGAATATAAACTGTAGTGATTTAGTCAATTGTGTGTTTGTACTGTAGGAACATCACTGAGCTCCTAGGTGGTAAAAGGTATGTATCCCGCTCCGTGGTGCTACCTGTGCTGCGCCCAGGGGTGGGCATTTATTTTCAAATACAAAATACTTAACCCTTAACATGCACAGGGCCCGTGGGCAGGTTAACACTTAATATTTGTTGAAACTCCCCATCATGGTGATCAGTGTTTCCTTGAGTTGTGCTGTCAACTCTAGACGTTTCAAAGTTAGATTTATTTTGGCATTCTGTAACTGTGTGCTTTTAAACTACATTTGTTTTGCCAATGAAAATAAGAATCCAGTCAAATGGCGCTGGTTGTTGACATAGCCATCATCTCATAGCTTGATTCACATATCTCATCTGGATTGTGTGGTTATCTTGAAAGAACAGTGTAGCGTGGTATAATTTTGATGTGGAGAAACACATGTGATAACAGGATGCAAATAAAAACTGAAACTACAGGAGAGTTTAGAATCACACAGACATGAAGAATCAGTGTATGAATCTCAACAATGGTGACAAACAACAAAAGAAAACCTCATGCATGCTGGGTAACATCATAGTACAAAACTCATTTATGCTCCCAGCATGCATTGCAGCATGACGTTTTCTTTTGTTGTTTGTCACCTTTGTGATAAGAGAAGAGGTCAGCTCTGTCATCTGAAAATGTTAATAAGCTAGTCTGTCTGAGCAAATGGCTGAAAGAAGAGTAGATGGTATGATTGGTTGGCAGGAGGAATGTTGCACAGTTTTGCACACTTTAGAGACAGTTAATGTTGTCTCTTTACAGACATTTCATTTCTAAAATAGGCCTATAATATAAATGTTAGTTGTTGGATATTAAAACTGGAGGATCTGTTTCCTTAAACTAGTTTGTTATGCATTTCTTTATCAAGACATTTACAGGTTGTAACGAGCGAGACACTGCAGAAAGTAGAGATTCCAAGTGAAGGTTGTTTATTAAAAGTCAATCCAAAGACAGCAGGCAAATCGTAGTCAAGGGCAGGCAGGTAAATCCAAAAACCATGAGACAGTCCAACCAAATGACAAAACAAGAAGGTAATCCAAAAGCAGTAATCCAAAAGACAGGCACAATGGTCATAACAAGAAACACAGACATGAACATAAACTATGGCAAGAAACAATGAAACGCTCGGTATGCAGTAAAACTGACAATACTTCGCAAAGTATACATGTTACAGGCATGGCTTAAATACGGCTCAAACAGGAAGTGTGCGAATAGTGAGAGAGTCCATAGTACATAAGGGGAGAGGGGGCCCCCTAGCGGAAGGAACTTATTTCATTTGAGTCCACTAGAGTGTTTCTTAATATTAAAATAAAATATGCACTTTGTAAAAATAAAACAATAAAATCTGAAAAAATGTACTTCCGCCCTCTATTGGTTATATACAATGCAAAACAGAATATTAACTCATCCTCTCCATCTATCAGTCTGCTGTCAGTTTTATTTCAAAATGAAACACGTGTTTTTATGCATTCAGTCAATTTCCAGTGAATTTCCACTGTTTTTCTCATTTCATTATTCATTCATTTTACTCGGAAATACATCAGAAAACTGAAGACGATCGCCATTTCCGGTTCACGGGACTTTGAAATGAAATTAAATAAACTGTATTGTTCCCAATGGATAAGTTTGGTTTGGACTCAAGGTGCAAGTGCAAAAATACATCAAAAACTCTAAAAACACACTTATAAAAATAATAAAAACACACTTATATAAACACAAAATCACAACTCAACATCAAACATAAAAAACCCTATACAAATAATAAAAAGCACTATACCCAGTCCTTAAAAGCACTCATTCATTATTTAACATTTGACTGAAATGGGTGTTTGTTTAAAGCATGCTTGTCACAGCAGTGAAAGCCTATAAATGTGATCTGCTGATTCTCTCTGATTGTGTGTTGAAGTGGCATACAAACACCATCAACATCTAAACCTGCATGTGTTCATTGTCAAGCAGAACTTTTGTAGATGTCTGACAGAAATGAAGTGAAAGTAGTTTGTAATAAGCAGAGATGGTAATGCTGTTTGTGGAGTTGTTTAATGGTGAGATCTTGACAGATGTAGATGTTGTGTTTTTGTTGCTCTTCTCTTTTTGGACTGTTGTTCTCCAGTAAAAATGCTATTAATTGTTAAATAAATAATTAATTGATCATTGGTTAACTGTGAAAAATACTGCACAAATACAGTGAATAAATATCAAAAACAATTTAACAAGAAATTACACTTAATTTTACAGTAAAATAATATAAACTGTGTAAAATAATAAAACTTATTTTTTTTAAAGTAAAGAGTATATCATCTATACATCTTAATATAATTTTATATTAAGAAATACTTTTTAGTGGACTCAATGAAATAAGTTCACACAACTAAGAGTTGTAGAAAACACAAGACTTTACTGTCAAACATACAGTTAAGGATTGTAAAACAAATATTTTAATAATACAAATATTTTCTGTAATTTTCAGTTTTAAACTGTAACTGTAAACTGTTTACATGTTTTTTTACGTATTTTTATGGAAATTTTCAGGTAACCACACCTGCCAGTTGTTGTCCCCCCCAAACGCAAGAATTTCACTGTAATTTTACGGATATTTTGGACAGTGTGATGGCAGGTGGCATGACCGGGAATTGATCGCAGGTAAAATGCCAAGAGGGATTGTGGGAAATTTAGTGCGCTGCCGCTTGTGACAGATGCTGGTGAGGTGACTGGAGATTGTGACAGTATTCAGCAGTAGTGAACCGTGACGTTTGAGCCTTGGTCCTCTGCGCACACGCAACATCCCCTCCCCCCAACACACACACTTACCACAGTGCATTAAGGTATTTTACCTTACTGTGCTTTCCTATAGAAGTGAGAATACATCATTATACCATCACACTTACCACATGATACATTTACAATGCTACTCCAGACTTGAAACGAAACAAGCCGAACACAGCACCACTCAACACAAATACAAATCATTATTACACATATGCATTATGATCGACGTGTCGTGTGTATGTGCTCTTCAGTGGAATAATGGACCACATGACAGACACTGCCTCCCAGTCTGAAAATAAAACCAACACAGACTAACGTACACAATGCCAGTTTAAAAAGCGACACCTCATGAGAGCGCTCTCAGCAAAGAAAACCGGTGCTACACTAGCAGACAGTAAACAAAGATTCACCAGCAAATAAACTGTGATTAAATCTTAATATTAAACTGGTAACGTTACAGTGAACTAAATGTATGGAACTGACCATAGTAAATTTACCATTTATCTGATAAAATGTCACTGTTATGCAGAATAACCGCAAATATGCATGCAGCCACAGTCAAAATCACTCGTCTCAAATAAAGCTAACGTCAAGCAACATAAACAAATGTGCACATCAGCAACCAGAATGAATTGAGGCACAGCGGCCTTATAAATCATAAATAACTTGATAGCAAAGTCTTCCTCCTGTTGTTTTGAACAACGTTTATCAGACTTGAAAACAAAGTTCATCCACATGCCGTTTGAATGACATTTCTTCTTGTTTTGCAGTTTTTTGGCGGTTGGCAAACCAACTTCATGTGCTTTTTCTGCTTTACGAGACTGTTGGTGAACAACCCCCCAGACGGCGGAAATTTAGCAATTGCACGCACATTTAGAAAAATTATATGATTGGTCAGTTTTACTGTCAATCAAAATTAATCTCTCCCATTAATTTACTGTACTGTCAGCCAGCGGTATGCTACTAGAAGGCGCCCCGACCCTGTGTAAGCTTCTTGCAGCATGCGCAGGCTTCGCAGACAGCGTATGACATCACAGAACTGTGACTGATCTTGAATTACTCTTGTGAGACTTGGAAATCTCACGTGGATAGAGTCCGCTTCGATCGATGAAGTCAAATATACATATCTAATAGGGAAAACCGAACATAGTATTATAAAGTTTTTAAATATATTTTTTACGATAGTTTAGGTCATCAAAGAGGGCCTTGAGGGCCCTGAGGGTTCGCTACTGGGTATTTGTTACCAGGACTAGACATTAACATAGCCAGGTTTATGTTTTTTCCTTAGTTCTGTTGAGTATACAGGGAGGAGTGAGCAATTTCTGAGAAATGTTGTTAAAAATTCAAATCAGCACCCACGGAAACAAACAAATTTAGTTTTTCTTAATAACATTGACAAATACTAAAGTATTTGTATTTGTGAGTATTTTAGTTTATCTCCAGCATTTATGTTGTGGATATACACCAAAATATTACAACTGCTTTGATGTCTTTTCATTATATTTTCTTACTTTTTCACCAAATAGCAGCGATGGCATTTTTTATGCTCTTCATTGACCGCAATAAACATTGTATAAACTATATTTTGAATTAGCATGAGATGCATTCATGGATTCAGGTGGAACATTAAAACCCCAGCTGACAATTTTTCAGTTAAGATAAACAGGTTGAAAAAAGCCACATAGAAGAATTATGTGGAAAATAAAATACACCCAAACTGTTGGCTTTTTGACATTTCATCAAGCAAACATTTGAACAGGACATAACAAATTGATGCACTCCATTAAAAGATAAAATTGGCAATGTGCACTAATTTTCACGTATAAAATAAACAGATTATTCACATGGAAAAGTAAAAAAATTACAATGATTAAACATTTAGAAATGAAATCAGAATCAGGTCTTATTTAAACTCATACAGTATGTAGTGTTTGCTGTTCCTCTTAACACTGAGGTGTCATCATGCCAAGATCTAAATATCTATTATTAATTCTGCATCATATCAAAGTGCTTAGTTTCCAGAACTATAATCCTTGGCATGTGTGCATATTTAAATTTTGTTTAAAGGTCAGAACAAATATCACAAGGTATTATGTGATTTAAATATTAAAATTAGACCAACAAGAATGTCACCATTACATACAGTAAGCCACAGGAGAATGAGTATGGGTAACCATGTCTTGGCAGATAAGTCACTTTTGTTTAGCCATAATGTACCACATGTAGCACAGCCTGCCTTACACTGAATTATCGTCTGCCCCTCTAAACTATATTAACAATGAACATTAAAAAACATTTAAAAATGTAATAATAATATAAAAACTTACCATTAAGCCTAGTAGGGCTGTTAGAAGAGGGTTTCAGGAAATATAGAGACGAACTGAATCACTCACCAAACGTGTTTAAAAACATGCTTACTCTCCCAGAAGGTGATGCTTATCATGCCAGTGCTTCTCTTAACACTCCTCACCTAGACAGAAATATGCAGTCTGGCCTGTTCCACTTTAGGTCATACATCGACAACTGATAAATGAAACTGAACCTGGGATGGGTTTCCCAAACATTTTGCCAGTTTCATCGTTACACAGCATAGTTCTATGATTCAAAGTGTCCGAAAACCATAGGTAGCCTACAGCATGCAAACTGCATTGCAAACTTATGTAGTTGTGTTGGTCATCTGTGGTTAGATGCATTCAGAGCCATTGAGACAGAGAGAGAGAGTTGCGTCACCTTGTTTTTACCATTTGTATCACTTCACCGTTACGCAATGACGCTGTACGGGGGATGGGGCATGGCCAGAAATGCAAGTCCACATTGAATTTTGCAACACTCAATGTGCTGTATGTAAATGAAAATGCAATCCCAAATGTTCAACGTGTTAGTATTAATGCATTTAGGAAAAATAACATTTGAATGGTCTTTTTGCCGCCGTTTTGCTTGACTATCTTAAGCTATATATAATCACTTTGCGGAATGCATTTTCATTTTAATTTTGCAACTTAAAAAGCGTTAAAATACACTTTTAAATTACATATTGCAACTAGGAACTGACAAATGTATATTATTTTATTGAATGATCATTTTTATTTTGTACCTCATGTTGCACATATGTTATTTAAAATGTATATGTAAATTCATAAATGCATTGTCATTTTACATATTGCATTGCCATATTGCATATTGCGTTCTAAATTGAATATTGCTACAAATATGCCTTCATAGTTAGCCAGCAGGGAGTGAAAAAAGTTTTATAGCAGAAATGGTAAGTACAAGACACCACCCCACAGTCTGTGGAGAATCAACAACTGGCTGACGATCTGGATGTGTTTTACTGCCTCGAAAAGACCAGACTCACACCCCACACCCGCTCTGATCTGCACTTCATACATTCACCCACCCCCCGTGCAACCCCCCCTCCTGCCTCCCCCACCTTTCTACCTGCACTTAAGGTATGTGTAGAGGATGTGAACCGGGTCTTCAAGAAGCAGAAGACCCAGATGGTGTTTTACCTGCCTGTTTAAAAGTCTGCGCTGACCAACTGGCCCCCATCTACACACAGATCTTCAACAGATCTCTGGAGCTTTGTGACGTTCCCCACTGCTTCAAACGCTCCACTATCATTCCGGTCCCCAAAAAATCTAAAAATAAGAGGGACTTAACGACTACAGACTTGTCGCACTCACGTAGGTCCTGGCCTACCTGAAGGACATCACTGGACCCTTGCTGGATCCTCTTCAGTTTGCCTACAGAGCAAACAGGTCTGTTGATGATGCAGTCAACATGGGGCTGCATTATGTTCTTCAACACCTTGATAGACCTGGGAATTACGCAAGGATCTTATTTGTGGACTTCAGTTCGGCCTTTAATACCATCATGCCTGACCTTCTCTCAGACAAACTGACCCAGCTCTCCGTGCCCACCCCAATCTGTCAATGGATCACTAACTTAGTAACAGACAGGCAGCAACTAGTGAAGTTGGGTAAACTCACCTCCAGTACTCTCACAATCAGCACTGGTGCCCCTCAGGGATGCGTGGTCTCCCCACTGCTCTTCTCCCTGTATACAAACGATTGCACTGCAAAAGACTCCTCTGTCAAGCTCCTGAAATTTGCAGATGACACTACCATCATCGGCCTCATCCACAATCGAGACGAGTCTGCTTACAGACAGGAGGTTGCAGAGCTGGCTGTCAGGTGCAATCACAACAACCTGGAGCTCACACTCTCAAAACAGTGGAGATGATCGTGGACTTCAGGAGAACCCCCCCCCCCTGCACTCCCCCCTCTCACCATCATGAACAACACTGTGGCTGCAGTAGAGTCATTCAGGTTCCTGGGCACTACCATCTCTCAGGACCTGAAGTGGGACACTCACATAGACTCCATCGTTAAAAAAGCCCAGCAGAAGTTGTACTTCCTTCGCCAGCAGAGGAAATTCAACATGCCACAGGAGCTGCTCACACAGTTCTACTCTCACTGTAAAAAATAAACATCTGGAAACTGGACATTGTGAGAAACAATACGATAAACTTGTAAATAGCACATCTGCACATTCATTTAAACAATTATATGTTGTTTTTTGTCTATATTTTTTCACTTTTTGTATAAAGTGCATTATTATTATTATATATATTATCTTAATGTATATTTTATCTCTTTCATCTATGTTTGCACTATGTTTGCACCATGTGCACACTTTCTTCTGCAATAAGCTCCTGTCGCCAAGTCAAATTCCTTGTGTGTGTGTAAACATACTTGGTAATAAAGCTCCTTCTGATTCTGATGCTCCCTTCAAAATCGATCAGATGAAGGTATCTCAGGAGACAGGGAGTAAAGCAAACATTGTGTTCAGACATGCCTTGATGCCTCTCTGCCTTTGAATGCTCCGAAGGCAGCACTTTATAGCTGTAGGACATAGCCTATGTGTGACTGTCAGGACATGCCTCGTTGTGTTGTGATACGTCATATATTCACGTAGCAGCAGTGAAATAGTTAGAGAAACAGTTTAGAGAAATCAACCTACATATAAAACAATAAATGTATAGTGCATCTACTATTAATTGGCCAGGGTAGGAGCCAGACATTGTAGAGATTGGGGGCTTAGCCCAAATCTGGAGGTTCTGGGGCATGGTCACCAAAGAGATTTTTTCTCATTTATGGCAGTCACAGTATATTACTATTTTTTATGTTCTTTGTATTATCACCGTGAAACCGTAACAACAAATGTTATAATACTGTTTCACACTTACAGTAGGTAGATATGCATAACAAATAGTTAGTGCTTCAGTAACACTGTAGTCATTACTGATAACTAATAAGGAAGAAAGATTAACTAATCATTAGGTAACAGCATCCAGATGTTTAAGGTAAATAACAATTAGTATTTAAAACAATGTATTACGTATTTAATAGTCATTCTGAATGCTGTATGTCTCCTGCAGAATTATACAATAACTAACACTCATTTAAAATAATTAACTATTAACTACTCATTAACAGCTGCTAAAAATAATTATGTCAATAAACTGGTTATATTTGATCTTTACCATTAAAAATACAATTTTAACTTTTTTTCCTTTTAGTAAACTGAATTATGTTATATCACCAAACTGGTCCTCATCCAGATTTTATTTTTCATATCATTCACATCAATGAAATAAATCGAATGAATATTTTTACTATTTTCTATTTTATTTATTTAAAAGGAAAGAAACTTAAGAATTACACCTCCTAATCACTGCATCACTAGCCAGCTTACCTCACAAACATATCTGACATATTTCTCCTTGTTGCTTATTATGAGTCTGGTGGACAATAGCTGAAGAGTTGTGTTATCATTATTAACTATTAAGAAATTCTTGGTAACCTGTTAGCAATTATTAAAAATAGTATTACTCTGCTCTTTATGAATTATTCTGTGAAAATCATAGTAATTTTTTAGTAATTACTCAGGTCTTACCACATCAGTATTAAGTAATTACTTATGATCCGGAACAGTATTATAAAGTGAAAACCATGGTAACTTAATGCTTACTCGGGTCTTACATTGCTTGTATTAACTAATTTACAATCCACACCCCCCCCCCACACCCCACACACACACACAGGCGTAATGAGTTGTATACTGTACAAACTGTATATTTTATCCCCTAACCCAACCCCTAAACCTAAAGATCGTAGAAAACTTTTTGCATTTTTAGATTTTCAAAAATTATCGTTCTGTACAATTTATAAGCTTTTGTGCCTGTGGGGACCTCTGTGTTTGGAATTCTGTGTTTGGTCCCCACAGTGACACGGGTCCTCATGAGTTGGTGTGCATTCAGGTTTAGGTCCCCACTAACATATAAAAACCAAGTCCGCACACACACACACACACGCACGCACGCACGCACGCACGCACGCACGCACACACACACACACGCGCACGCACGCACGCACGCACGCACGCACACACACACACAGAGCTAAACAGAGCTGACGTTTTATGGACACAATTGATACATTTTGATACCTACTAACAAAAACTTTACAGTTTCACAATACTGTAGTCACAGTAGTCAATGCAATATATGAAATTGGGTATGGTTTTATTGCAATATATATCGTAACATATCTGACACAAAATGTTAACTGTAAATCGAAACGCAGCATTCAATCTGAACACGCTGCTGCTGTGACTTCCACATACGGTGAAGTAATGTTCATGTCCCTCCCCCCTTAAAGTAATTTAAAGCATTATTTGTGTCTGCATCTACTCGTGGTTAAATCAATGAAGTGCACGGTACGATTTCGTTTTGACATCCCGCTTTGACAAGAGCCGCTGCAGTAAAGTGTCAGTAAAGTCTCTGTTTGTTATATACAGTGGTTCTCTTGATGTTTAAGCACACACTGTAAAACTTTTCAGAGCTAATTTACAGTAATTTACAGGCAGCAGCTTCACCTGCAAAGTACTGTTTTTTATACAGTAGTTGTGCTGTGTATTGACTTACAGGTCCTTTCTGCAAATGATTGTACATGATTATACTGTAATACTGTAAAATTACAATACAACACTGGACATATGTTTGATAGTAGATTACTGTACTCTTACAACATGTGTGCTGTATATCAATTCCCAGGATTTTAACCTTGTTCTTGTAAATGATCAGTAGTTAACTGGTAGCAGCTTCACCTACAAAGTACTGTTCTTTCACAGAGTTTTACAATAATTGCACTTACAGTGAGGCCCTGCAGATGTGCAGTTCTTAATGTATTTATAGCTAAATTGTTTTTGAACATGTTAATGTGTTCTTGTACTACTACTGCAACTACTACTAATAATAACAACATCAACAAAAAACAATGCCAAAGAAAACCTATTCATTGTTCAGTGTATTTCCACAAATTAATTTAAAGTATAACATTCGTAGAGCGGGTGCTTAGCGAGGCAGCAGGACTAATGTCAGCCCCTCCAATGGAGCATTCCTTGGCAGCATACCTAGCGCCCTCCAGAAAGATGGGTATAACAAGCACTCCCACTCTTCCGACAGGCCCTTGCCGCTTCTCTTTTAAGCAACTGGGCAAGGTTTACGGCGAGCAAGCACGTACGGCAGGAGCTCTGAGCACTATGTCCTTGCTACAGACATATCAAGCCATCTGCGTTGGAGAGCTGAGCGAGGCCATGTCGGCAGGAATGCCATGTGATACGCTCATGGGGGAAGTACGTTCCACAGCGGATTATATCCTTTGTGCGACCCGTGGGGTTCTGGGGTCATTGGGCCATGCTATGGCCAGTACGGTGGAGGAGCAACGTCATCTCTGGCTGACTCTGGCTACCCTGCCCGAGCGGGATCGGAGTGCGTTCCCCAGCGCACCGATCTCCCCATCTGGGCTCTTCGGAGAAGGTCTAGGCGCGTTCCAAGCGTGGTTTGAGGATTCCAAAAAGCAGGCCTCAGGTCATTCTACCGGCCGCCGACGGCCAAAAGACCGGCTCCAGCGGCAGCACCGACACCTGATGCTTGGGGAACGCAGAGAATGCGTGCACAGCCCAGACAGCAGGCCAGTCCTGGAAGACGAGGCCCGCCCCCAGCGAACAGCGGAATCCTCGCTACAGCAAGGAAGGGAAAGTCGTATCCCTGACCAGCAGCTGAGAAAGGAATATCGGTCTCGAGGCAGCTGTGTTCCTCTCTTGGCGCAGACAAGACCCTACAAAATGAAGGGTTCAGTTTTAAGTTTATTTGTCAAAGACAAGAAAATAAAGTTTTGTGTTCAGCATACAATGCCTCATGTCTTGCTTTGTCAGCAGAATCTGAATATTTCAGAAATACTAACCTCGCAGTCGGGCCACGTGCCGATGGAGGTAAAAGGTGCATCGATGTCTCATACACAGCATCATGGGCAAGTGGATGCGGAGATTCCCCGAGTAATGACGGGGATCCTCGCTGTCTGCCTAGAACGATGGCGCGCATGCGCCCCAGCACCATGGGTGCTTCGCTCGATCCAGTGGTGTTATCGACTACAGTTTCTTTCGCGCCCCCCCCTGCCCCCCCTGGGTAATCACAACATTAGTCCCAGAAAGACATTCACCTGTGCTGAGAGGGGAAATCCGTGCTCTCCTCCAGAAGGGAGCAATTCAAGTGGTTCCGCGGGGGAACATGGAAGACGGGTTTTACAGCCGTTACTTCCTCCTTCCGAAAAAGAGCGGGGGTTTACTGCCTATCCTAGACCTGAGACGAATGAACAAATATCTCAGACAAATCAAATTCAAGATGCTCACAGCATCTTCTGTGTTCCTTGCATCCCCGAGATTGGTTAAGATCAGTGGATCTAACCGATGCATACTTACACATCTCAATTTACCCGGGGCACAGGAAGTTTCTGAGGTTCTCCTTCGAGGAGGCCACTTACGAATTTCAGGTCCTACCGTTCGGGCTGTCCCTAGCACCACACATTTTTACGAAATGCATGGAGGCAGCACTGGCACCGTTGCGACGTCAGGGTATGAGAGTGTTCGCCTATTTGGGCAACCTGCTCCTGGCCTCAGACAACAGAGAGCAAGCAGTGTTACAGACACAAGCACTTGTTTCCCATTTGCGGGCTCTGGGGTTTCTAATAAATCTCGAAAAAGCTCCCTGGTCCCAAAGCAGCAGATAATATATCTCGGTTTGGAGATAGATTCCTTACAGAACACAGCTATGCTGTCAGTACGAAGGGTCGAGGTTTTTCACAGCTGCCTGGCTCAGTTTCAGCTGGGCAAACGGGTCCGTTTTCATTTAATATTGAGACTGCTGGAGCTCAACGGTGCTACCCCGAGTGCACACCCACTCGCTGTTCGGTTCCTGAAGGGGGCACGGCATCTGAGGCCCGTTGTAAAATCAATGGTGCCGTCATGGGACCTGGTCTCAGTTCTGGAGGCTATGTGTGGACCCCCTTTTGAACCCTTGGATTCTTTAGATCTAAGAATGCTGTCATATAAAACGGCACTGCTGCTGGCATCGACGAAGCGCGTGGGCGATCGGCACGCACTGTCAGTGCATCCCTCATGTATGCAGTTTGCTCTGGATGGGTCGAAGGTGGCGCTGTGCCCAAACGCAGCGTATACACCTAAAGTCTTGTCGGGGACATATAACACACTCCCCATTGAGCTGCCCGCCCTGTCAACCATTTCTGTGGACTCCGGGGAGGACTAGAAACTACGTGCTTTGTGTCCGGTTTGGGCTCTGCGTAGGTATGTGGAGCAGACGCAAGCCACGTGTTCCTTAGATCAGCTGTTTGTATGTTTTGCCAATCCAGTTCGGGGGAAGCCGCTGTCCAAACAGCGCCTTTCACAATGGATCGTGGAGGTGATATCTCTTGCATACTATAGCAGGTGTTTGGACCTGCCTATGGGGGTGCGTGCGCACTCAACAAGGGGCATGGCAACATCATGGGCACTGTTTAGAGGAGTCCCTGTAGAGGACATTTGCGCGGCAGCTAGTTGGCGTCACTGCACACGTTTGTTCGGTTTTACCGACTAGATGTCACGGCGACGACAGTGGCTCGGTCCGTGCTCACCGCAGGATTTTCAGGCCAGGGCTTCCGTGAGATGCATGGGTTAAGTGACGGTGCTGGTACCTTACGTTTAGTTCAGCGACTTGGCAGGGCGTGAATACAAGTCCCATAGTCATGTGTTGTATCGAGTGGACCGACTGAATGGGAACGTTTAGTTATGCATATAACTACTGTTCCCAGAAGGAGTACAACACATCTTGGCCCCGCACAGTCGTAAGCTCGGCGAAGAGCTGGACTGAACAAAGGGAATGACACATTCGACTGTATTTATATGCTGTGGGCAGGCAATCCCACCCACGTCTTCATGTGTCATTTGCCTTTTAAGGCGTGTATATAGGTGTCTTCAGTAGATGGCGCAAGAGCGCGATATCCCATAGTCATGTGTTGTACCTCGTTTCCCTCCTTCAGGGAACAGTAGTTATATGCATAACTCAACGTTTTGACTTACATGGCCACTAAGTTACAACTTATGCACTACTAAATATTTTTGAGTTGCACCATTCAACTTAGTTGAAGCGTAACATTACATATAAAATAAATATTAACGGAAGCCTCCCGTCAGGAGTAACTGTTGGAATAAAATAGCAGACTCACTGAACTAACTGAATTAAGCTCTTGTTTCACTCGACATTATTCAATATTTCACACATCATTTAAATTTACAGTCACTTACCTTTTAAAATGGAGAACATTATGTGATGACATTACTTTATTAGTGGCTCTAACAAGAGCCCGTCCTAGCGCGCCTCCGTGTGTATTTTTGCATGTGTTGTGCATGTCAAAATAAAATCATCATCTTTGGTGGTTGGCAGTAAAATGAAATCACCTGTATTACATGTAATTTCTTATGGTTTTGTTATGTTGTGTTCTTTTTAATCAGCATTTGTTTATTATTCTTGTTTAGTTTGAAATATTTATGAAATACCCATTACGTTATTCATGATTAGGTATTATATTTAGGCTAATAAAAACGTTTTTTTACTGTTATTATATGAGGTAAAATAGGGTAAAATGAAAAACGTTTTGAAATTCACAACATTTCAACACAACGTTTTGTTCACGAATTTAAAGGCTGCTATTGGACTATTGAAGGTAAACGTCATATTATGCGACTATGCAATACTTTAAGGAGAGCTTACGAACAAGCTACGTTCTCGTTTAAGAAGGAACTTACGGACGGCTGGTGCAACTACCCCGGTGTATATTTTTTGGCCAATGTGGAACGCATGGACGCACTCTCACTATACTCAGTATACTGTAGTTAAATGATCTTCAATGTGGCTGTAATGCTAATCTAGGCTTAACGGGATAAATGCTGACATGTGCTAATTTAAGATAGCCTACAACATTGCAAATATAAATCTTTTATGACTCCTTTGCCAGTGTGAACAATACAAAAGACAAAGTTAAACTTACCTTACATTAGTCACTACAGTTAAATTATTTTACAGCAAGAGCAAGAATGTTGAACCTCCACCTCCGTTAAAAATGACAATTGTAACCGACTGCTCATGGGTTTCAGTCTTGCACCTGAATACAACCATAATATCACATGGATCACAATGCATCCTAATGTGTGGTTCAGTTTCTTTGTTTTTACATTCTGACTTTAACTATTTGCAATGTTTCTAAATGACTTACTGTAAGTGACATTTGTGCAAAAAAATAATTACAGATTATGATGACCGATAGACGTATGAATTTTGCTGTTGTCTATCTGCAATTGATATTACAAAATAGTGATTTAACATACACAGTTCATAAAAGCTTTTTCTATTCTGAACATCCTGTCCAAGAAGTGATTTATTTTACATTTTCAGGTACAGCAGTTACTAAGTCTCACATTATTTAAATTTTATTCAAACACAAAACGTAAGTGGTGAACAATTTTTTATTTGAATGATGCTTGGTGATCGGCCCCTATTAGACAATAAAGTAAGACATCTTTTTTTACACACCGTTTAGTAGCCTACTATTATTTTTGGGCAGAATTTTCATTATAAATAACTTGATTATTTAATGGATTTTGTATAACCAGAGTGCCTAAACGTATGTAAATGCAGGAAACTTGATTCAAATCAAAAACATTTTCTCCCATTTTGGGTCCCCCCATTACTCAAAACAAAGTTACACCCTTACAGTAACAGGCCTTGCAAAGCCCGCTTGGAGCAGGCTTCGAATCCTGAACCGACGGTCAATCCATCTTGGATATCGAGATCCGCAGCTCTAGCGTCTCGCTGCCGCAGATGTCACACTACTTACTGCCTCCGTTACACTAACAATGCAAGCATTTCATGGCAAGAAATGTCACAATTGGTTTTATGTTCTCTTTATATATAAAATATTTTGACTTAAAATAAAAATGGTGACTTACCTTATCCGATACTTTAATCAGTGCTGGATCTCGCAAAAGGCTGAGAAGTTGTCTTTTTGCCATAATATAGAATGGCTGTCAGTTGACATCGTAAAAAAAGCAAGCCGTGAAAACAAACTTTTGCATATGTCTTAAAAAGGAGTAGCTTTTCTTTTTAAATTAAGCTGCTTGTTTATTTCAACTTCCCAAGATGTTCTGTGAAGTTTACAGTGACATCCTGTAAATCATGGCATTCTCTTAAAGTGCCTTCTAACTGTTTTTTTAATCACCCATAATGCATTGCACTTTACAGTTTGACACTGTACAACAGAAATACAGAACAGTACTGTTGAAATTCGCTGTAAATTTACATCAAAGTTTTACAGTGTACGTATATTTATTTTTATCTTCTGTTAAATATTCAATCTCACATAGTTTGTCGTTATTATAGCTTTGTAGTCTTTCTGCAAGTCCCCACAAAGCTAATAAATCCCGATACGCATGAGCACCGTGTCCTCTGCTTGGGCCTTGCTCATGCAGAGTCAGCAATCGCCGGGTCAGGGTGCCCGCACTGTGAAGATCTTCCAGTGCGGGTGCTCAGATCCAGGCGCAACGTCGCAGTTGGCGGGTTCGCTAAGCAGCGCCCCACTGCCACCAACGAGCCGCTGGTGGGTGTGCAACCGGAAAGAGAGAGAGGGCGCGAGCCGGAAGCACCTCCTACATTTCCTTCTCCATGCTCGCCAGTGCAGTTTGCTGCGGAGACTCTGCGTCCTGCACCAGGGGCTTCTGAATCGATCTTCTTCGGGGGATCGGCAGATGAGGATGACACCATATCCCTGGCTGCCTCCGAGAAGGACTGGGCGCAGTCTGCTGAGGACAGCTCTGAGGTCGAGGGTCCCATGCCCTTTTATGATGAGCTCAACCGGATTTTGACCAAGGCTGCGCAGGACCTGGGGTTAGAGTGGAGTGCCCCGATGGAGCTCCACAGGAGCAAACTCAACACTTGGTTCCTTAACTTGGGCCACCGTGCTGCCGCGCCGAGAAAGAGAGCCCCTTGCAATGGCTTCAGTTTTTTTAAACAATTAACTACAAAACCCGATTCCAAAAAAGTTGGGACACTGTACAAATTGTGAATAAAAACAGAATGCAATGATGTGGAAGTTTCAAATTTCAATATTTTATTCAGAATACAACATAGATGACATATCAAATGTTTAAACTGAGAGAATGTATCATTTTAAGGGAAAAATAAGTTGATTTTAAATTTCATGGCATCAACACATCTCAAAAAAGTTGGGACAAGGCCATGTTTACCACTGTGTGGCATCCCCTCTTCTTTTTATAACAGTCTGCAAACGTCTGGGGACTGAGGAGACAAGTTGCTCAAGTTTAGGAATAGGAATGTTGTCCCATTCTTGCCTAATACAGGCTTCTAGTTGCTCGACTGTCTTAGGTCTTCTTTGTCGCATCTTCCTCTTTATGATGCGCCAAATGTTTTCTATGGGTTTTCCATTTCAGTACCCGGATCCTTCTTCTACGCAACCATGATGTTGTAATTGATGCAGTATGTGGTCTGGCATTGTCATGTTGGAAAATGCAAGGTCTTCCCTGAAAGAGACGACGTCTGGATGGAAGCATATGTTGTTCTAGAACTTGGATATACCTTTCAGCATTGATGGTGCCTTTCCAGATGTGTAAGCTGCCCATGCCACACGCACTCATGCAACCCCATACCATCAGAGATGCAGGCTTCTGAACTGAGCGCTGATAACAACTTGGGTTGTCCTTGTCCTCTTTAGTCCGGCTGACATGGCGTCCCAGTTTTCCAAAAAGAACTTCAAATTTTGATTCGTCTGACCACAGAACAGTTTTCCACTTTGCCACAGTCCATTTTAAATGAGCCTTGGCCCAGAGAAAACGCCTGCGCTTCTGGATCATGTTTAGATATGGCTTCTTTTTTGACCTATAGAGTTTTAGCCGGCAACGGCGAATGGCACGGTGGATTGTGTTCACCGACAATGTTTTCTGGAAGTATTCCTGAGCCCATGTTGTGATTTCCATTACAGTAGCATTCCTGTATGTGATGCAGTGCCGTCTAAGGGCCCGAAGATCACGGGCATCCAGTATGGTTTTCCGGCCTTGACCCTTACGCACAGAGATTGTTCCAGATTCTCTGAATCTTTGGATGATATTATGCACTGTAGATGATGATAACTTCAAACTCTTTGCAATTTTTCTCTGAGAAACTCCTTTCTGATATTGCTCCACTATTTTTCGCCGCAGCATTGGGGGAATTGGTGATCCTCTGCCCATCTTGACTTCTGAGAGACACTGCCACTCTGAGAGGCTCTTTTTATACCCAATCATGTTGCCAATTGACCTAATAAGTTGCAAATTTGTCCTCCAGCTGTTCCTTATATGTACATTTAACTTTTCCGGCCTCTTATTGCTACCTGTCCCAACTTTTTTGGAATGTGTAGCTCTCATGAAATCCAAAATGAGCCAATATTTGGCATGACATTTCAAAATGTCTCACTTTCAACATTTGATATGTTATCTATATTCTATTGTGAATAAAATATAAGTTTATGAGATTCGTAAATTATTGCATTCCTTTTTTATTCACAATTTGCACAGTGTCCCAACTTTTTTGGAATCGGGTTTGTACATGGATTACATATGTCACTGCTTTCAACCACAAACAGGCTCTGTAAAGTTTTGGTCATTCACGATTTACTTTGTTATGGACACTGTAAACTTGACTGTTCCTTGTTTTACCTCTTTTTTCTCCGACATCTAGATGTCTCTTCGACAAAGAGGAAGGTGGCAGATGATAAAAGACTAAGGGCCAGTTTTTCTAAACAGGGAAAAATAGCGCGACTAAGCAATTTCAAAAAAGCGCTGATGGGAGTGGAATTTTCTGCGGGTGATTTACTAACAAGACGCACATTAAAAAACACAGGCGCAATATCTCATTCCTATAATGACCAACGTAATCTAGCAAGTGCAGCGAAATTAGTGCAGCATTGAAAATACGCAGAGCCAATGGCCATCAGGTGCGAGTGATCTACTTACGACACAGGCGCATCTTGTTAAACGTAATCTGACAAACACGTATATATTGGCCTATACATTTTACGGATGTTCTTTTCTCAGGAAACAGCATGGAGACACAGGCAACACGAACCAATGAGAGGCAGCAGAAAGAGAAGTTTTCTGCTCAAGAACTGGATGTGTTAGTAGGGGAGTGTAATAAATATAGTAATGTCCAACCTGCTCGCAAAAGGAACATCTGGAACTCTATTAGGGGCAAGGTAAATGCAATAGGGGGAAAGGCGCATCCGCTGATGAAATAAAAAAAAGATGGCTATACCTAAGGAGACGTACAAAGGAGATGGTTGCTTTTAATAAAGCATTGGCGAAGCAGACAGGTGGTGGTCCTGTTGAGGAAATGCCCTTGACACCATTAGAGGAACTTGTCCATCAGTCGCTCAATGGAGAGCAGTAACCAGGGTCGGTGGATTTGTTTCGCTGGAACATATTCAGGAGAGTTCTTCTCAAGGTACAGAACTGGGCTATATGCGTAGCCTAAATGTAAATATCTTAAAATCTCTGCATAACCATAATCCAGTTTGTATTCTAATTTTATATTATGTAATCTTAATTTTTAAAATAGGAAACGCGTCCTTAGCTGTCCACAGTTTGGATCCAGACATAATGCTGAGTGCAGAGCCAGCGGAGACTTCAACTGTCCCAGTATCTGGTTCTACATCTGATCAATCATCAACTTCGCAACTTCCGCTCGCTGACATTGACTTGAAGTTACTACAGGAACAATATATGCAAACCACTGCTTTAAAAGAGACATTTCCAAGCTTGGTGAATGGGCTTGAGGAAGAATCTGGATCTATGCAAAAAATTTGCGGACACACAGAAGTGATAGTGATAAATATTATGTCCTTGGGTAGTCTAGTCAGGGCCACACAGGCTACAAATGAATCCCTATTGCGTATTCTAGATCGTTTGAGCCATGATTACAGAAACCCCACAAGCTCCACAATGCAAATACGCCCTGGCCGACCGGGATTGCGGTGTCACAAAAGTAAACCCATGGAAGGTGACGATAAGAGCAAACGCAACAAATAGGCAATTATCATGCTTTGACGTTACAAATGCTGCCACACAATGGCAGTTTATTTAAGTGTTTTATGTTGGGTTATTAAGTATTTGTTGATTACTTCATTTGAATAAAGCAACTTGTCAATCTACTCTATGCAAGTGTATTTTTCTTAAGGTTCTGCTCAACACATTCCATATTGTGTGTCAAGGTAACTATCGCTTCATTGTTGCAACTATCACATATAAAAAGACTGTGCCGGCTTTAAATGTCTCAGAAATGTTCTGGCCATTTCAAAAGCTTCCAAACTTGCCCAGTACTCTGAAGTCCTAATTTTTTTTATTAACTTTTTATTGTATTATTGTATTTTATTGCGGATATTAAGTCATTGATACAAAGGATGGGCCATTATTTTAAATAGGAATTTCTCTGGATTTGCACATTCTTGGGAACATTTGGGATAATGTAAGTACACAACTGCATGAAATATATCACACTGTGCAAGTGATGTCATGGTTCTGCCTCTCTTGTCATGTCTTTCTTGGTCTCGTGGCAGAACCATTACATGGTTCTAAGTGCTCAGGACGCACTTAGCACAGCTCCTGCTGATGTTTAGCTAGCTAGTGGCGATGGATGCCTATTTAAGACCGTCCACTTCATCAAGTGATGCTAAGCCCAAAACAGCTAATCTGAGAAGATATGTCGACAATTATCTCGAGCTTGGTTTTATTCAGAACAGCGACGGAAGACCAAAATGTGTTGTGTGTCTTCAGGTGCTAGCTAATGAAGCCATGAAGCCGGCCAAGCTAAAGCGGCATCTAATGACGAAGCACCCGGGGCTTAAGGACAAAACAGTGGATTTTTTTCCGCCCAAAGAGTGAGGAATACATGCTTCAGAAAACACGACTGGTGAACCTGGCCACAACTTCAGAAAAAGCACAGAGGGCAAATTTGAAAATATGTCATCCTTATAAGGCTTGAATGGCCCTACCGTGTAAATACTTATTCCTTTCCTCGAGAATGTGTTGATTTTTCAATTGTTGGTTTTATATAATTCCTCAAAGTGCTTTAGCCATGAAACTTAAAAAATAACTGTGTTCATTGGGACTTTGCCGGTCTTGTTACTGTTCATTTTTTGAAAGCTCTGTTACTTGAAAATTAGAAATGCTGTGAGGTCAAAATGTAATCTGAATAAAAATGACCCTGTGTTTAAAAGTATAGAAATGGTATTAACATTTATTTATTCAAATTCAATTTAGGTTCATTTCTATGACACTCGCCTTAAGTATTTATATTGAAAAGTTTAAAATATAAATAATTCCTACAGCATCTAGGAGTACAAATGTCAGTAAACATACTGTATGTTTAATCGGCATGAGGATTATAAGGGGGTCCTAGGAAAATTTTCTCCCCTGTAAGGGGTCCTTGGCCCCAAAAAGTTTGAGAACCCCTGTCCTAGAGGTAGCATGTATAATGCGAAGAGCAGAGGCCCTAAGACTGAGCCCTGTGGTACACCGTACTGGACTTGCGATTTGCGTGACACCTCATTGTTAATTGCTACAAATTGAAAACGGTCGGATAATAAGATTTAAACCATTTCAAAACTATTCCTTTAATGCCGACGTAATTTTCGAGTCTATGTAGGAGTGTGCTGTGGTCAATGGTATCGAATGCAGCACTAAGGTCTAGCAGCACCAATAACGAGATACAACCTTGGTCAGACGCCAATAGCAGATCATTTGTAACTCTGATCAAAGCAGTCCTGTACTGTGACATGCTCTAAATCCAGACTGGAATTCTTCATTGATGTCATTCCTTTGGAGGAAGGAGCATAATTGAGTTGAAACTACTTTTTCCAGAACTTTAGATAGGAAAGGTAGATTTGATCTAGTTCTCTAGGGTCGAGTTGGGTTTTTTTGACAAGGGGCCTTGTAACAGCCACCTTATATGCTTTAGGCACATGTCCTAATGTCAGAGATGAGTTAATAATACCAAGAATAGGATCTATAATTTCTGGGAGCATCTCTTTCAGTAGATTTGTAGGTATAGGGTCTAGCATGCATGTTGTTGATTTAGATGATCTAATGATTTTAGACAGCTCATCTTGATCTACGGTATAAAATAATTGCATTATCTCCTTATGGGCTCTGTAGTTAGTTTGTTCAGCTGGTTTCACTTCTGATTGCATTGTTATAATTTTTTCTCTAATATCTTGGATTTTATATGTGAAGTAGTTCATAAATTCATCACTGCTTTGCTGATATACAGTATCAGATGTCACTCACAATTTATTTTTTGTTAATTTAGCCACTGTGTTAAATAAAAACCTTGGGTTGTGCTGGTTTTCTTCTATTAGTGATGAAAAGTAGGCGGATCTGGAAATTTTTAGGGCTTTCTTGTATTTTCGAATACCATCCTTCCATGCTGTACGAAATACCTCTAATTTTGTTTTCTTAAAGTTGCGCTCCATTTTCCAGGCTGCTTTCTTTAGAGCCTGAGTGTGTTCATTATACCACGGTGTGGGACTGACATTTTTAATCTTCTTTAAACGTAGAGGAGCAACTGTGTCTAGCATTACCGAGAAGGTGGAATTAAAATTTTCAATGGTAGTGTCAAGATCTTCAACGTTATTTCTCATGCTAGCGATTTGAGACAAATCGGGCAGATTATCGAGAAACGCATCTTTGGTAGTTGAAGTTATTGTTCTACCATATTTGTAACAATGAGTTTTATTTGCAGCCGTAGGCCAGTGAAGCAAACATAATACCAGATAATGATCCGAAATGTCTTCACTCTGCTGAAGGATTTTAACGTCGTCCACATTTATACCGTAAAACAGTATTAAATCTAAAGTATGATTACGAAGGTGAGTGGGTCCTGACACATGTTGACTAACGCCCATGGAGTTAAGAGTGTCTTTGAAAGCCATTCCTAAGGCATCTGTATCGTTATCTACATGGATGTTAAAGTCACCAACGACAAGGATTCTATCTGCGGCCAGTACTAGTTCTGATAAGAACCCACCAAATTCTTTAATAAAATCTGTGTGGTGCCCTGGAGGCCTATACAATAGCCAGAATACATTTTAAAAATGTTTTATCCTTAGTATTAGATGTTGAAACATGAAGTACCATGACTTCAAAAGAATTATATTTAGAATGAGACTTCTGGGAAATGCTAAAAGAGTTATTGTAAAGTGCTGCGACACCTCCCCCTCTGTCTCCCCATCTGTTATCATATCGTTAACAAAAAGTGCTTTATTAGAGAGAGATCTAATATTTAGTAATACGAGTCGTAACAGTTGATTATCTGTATTTTGTTCATGTTTAATTTGTTTAATGTTTATTAAATTACTTTCAAGAGGTTAACGCATTATTTTATGTTTGCTAATCCGGGGGTCAGACACAGTCTCTATTTTGTGATGTTTGGGAGAACGGATTACTACATGTTGTACATTTTGTGTATTCTGCGACGTGAGACGGCAAGCAGACAGTTGATTAAGCCATTCTGTCTGCTCCCTGACTTGGGCCCCAGCGAGTCAAGCTTTAGCATTAGCATTAAGACTTTTTGCCATATTTCTAGACAGGATGGAAGCCCCAGCCCAGGAGGGATGGAGACCATCTCGTTTCAACAGGTCAGGTCTGCCCTCAAAACTCTTCCAGTTATTTATAAAAACTATATCATTCTGCAGGCACCACTCAGACAACCAGCCATTTAGTGATGATAATCTGCTATAAATCTCATCACCACGATAAGCAGTGAGGGGGCCAGAGAATATTATAGTGTCTGACATCGTGCTTGCGAGCTCACACACACCTCTTTAATGTTATCTTTTTTAAATGTTATTTTTTAGTCCTGTCTAGTTTAGTTAGTCTGTGTTCCTGTTTATCTGTCATGTTTATATCTTTGTTATTTTACTCCCTTGTGGGTTTTTGTTTTGTTTTATAATTAAAACTCTGTGTTAACCCCTTACCCGCTGTCTGCGTTTGGGTCCTCTGTCCTTGCACCTCACCAAACCGTGACAAGTGATTTTGGGATATTTCATAACAAAATTATTCCATATTGTGGCTTTAAGCCAACATTTCCATGGTATAACCCCAAAAATCATGAAATACAAATTAAGAAAAACAACGTCGGACAGGCACATCACATGGTCTTGCGAATTCAGCAGCTTCGCTTTTGAGATGCTACTGGTGTACATTGGCACCACGTTGAGCACAGAAAAAACCTTGTCGGAGCCGTAACGCTCTGCAGATGCTTGCGGTGCCAGAAGGAAAATATGAAGGAAAGCTACGTGCAATAAAGATACTTTTAGAAAATCCAAGTAACTTGCTCTTTAATTAGTATACTTTAACACTGATTATATAGATCATACACAAACAAGGCTACTTTAACACATTACAGTAAATTGTAAAAAAGAGAAATAACAGCAAGATATACTGAATGAAATTAGTCACAGAGCATAAGAAACTCTCTTTTTTTCATTACAATTAAAAAGAAATAGCGTTTCAGATTTTTTTTGTAGCGTTTTTAAAGCAACAAGCTTTGCAACAGGGGTGAAACAAAATGTTTAGTGCTCTTAAACACAGTATTTAACAGGGTATTTAATATTTATTTTTAAAAGTCGTTCAAGCTATTTCTTCAATATTTCTGCAAAAATTAAAAGGATTTACTTTTTATGCAATGGTCAACTTTTTATTAGCATACATAAAATATAAGTGAACCTGAGAGTGAAATATAAAGAAAAACAATACAAAAACAATACAACACTTTTATGGCAGTGTGGTCAGAGTTTTAATTTCATCAATGCTGTGCACTACCTCACCAGGGGTTTCAGCTCTTGCATCGTCCCCTTTACGACTAAGTTTAATGGACAGCTTGTTGAAAACTAAACTCTCTGCATGAGAGCCACGACTAGATCTTGTGCTGCGGGTGGACTCAGAGTTGGTGGCCTCGAACAGTTTAGCCATGAAGCCAAGACCAGCCTGACGGATGTGAGAGCTGCCAGCAAAAACATACAGAACAGGATTGATGCTGCTGCTGAGAAATGCAAATGCAGTCACGTTTGGACGGGCGACTTTTGCAGCGTTTAAAAGAGAAGAGGAGTCCTGGATCAGACCAATCACCTGTAAGAAACATACAAACGATAGAAAAAAAGCAGTAAGAGATGTTCCCTTTCTGTCGGTCTTTCGACGTTGTGTCGAGCTGACAGATGGGGTTCGCTCTTGAGAACCTATCAACTTCTGACTAGTTTAGAAAAGGCCAATGAAATTGGCGAATGGAATTTGCATGCCGGACTCCACCCCTGGATATCCGGGTATAAAAGGGAGACGGTGTACGGCCAGGTTGTGGCAAGAAGTACACAACGTCTCGTTCCCTCCATCAACAACTCCCCCCTGGTCGATTCCCCTGACAGAGGACCTTCTGTCACAGGGGAAGGGCACATAACGGCATCCCAGGCAGACCCCTGGAACTTCCATGTCTGGACGGGACGAGAAGATCCTGAGTGGCCCACCCCTGCTTGGTTGGGACATCATTCAGGCTAGGGCCTCGGCCACTAGGCGGCTATACGCCCATAAGTGGCGCCTCTTCTCGTCCTGGTGCTCTTCTCGAAGAGAAGACCAGCGGAGTTGCTCGATCGGGAACGTGCTGTCCCTTCCTCAAGAGAGACTGGAGAGTAACCTCTCCCCCTCCTCACTGGGAGTGTATGTAGCCGCTACGACCGCTCATCACGACCCAGTTGGTGGGAAGCCTCTGGGACAGCACGACCTGGTCATTAGGTTCCTAAGGGGCGCGAAAAGGCGGCCGCCTCATCCGCGCCCTGTATCCTCTTGCGACCTAGGTGGCGGGCCCCTTCGAGCCCCTTGGAGCTGCCGCTCTTTCTCACCTCACAATAAAGACGGCTCTCCTGATGGCGCTCACCTCCAAGAGGGTAGGGGACCTACAAGCACCCTCCGTGTCCACAGATTGCCTAGAACTCGGGCCCGGTGATTCTCACGTTATCCTGAGACCCCGGCCCGGCTACGTGCCCAAAGTTCCCACCACTCCCCCTAGAGACCAGGTGGTGAACCTGCAGGCGCTCCGCACTGGGGAGGAAGACCCAACCCCATCCGTGTTGTGTCCAGTACGTGCACTGCGCCTCTGCTTGGACCGCACGCAGAGCTTCAGAAGCTCTGAGCAGCTCTTGTCTGTTTTGGAGGTCAGCAGAAGGGGAGGGCTGTTTCCAAACAGAGGCTGGCGCACTGGATCGTGGATGCCGTCGCTACGGCATACCGATCTCAAGATCGCCCCTGCCCGTTAGGAGTGAGGCACACTCCTCATGGGCACTGGCCCAGGGCGCCTCTCTGGCAGACATCTGCAGAGCTGCGGGTTAGGCTACACCCAACACCTTCGCGAGGTTCTACAACCTACGCGTGGAACCGGTGTCAGCCCGCGTCCTGCAAGGCAACATGTAGGACCGGCAGCCTGTAGGGCATACGCCTGCGAAAGCCCTTCCCCCCTTACTTAGGTGGGTCAGCGGCTATTTCCGCCACCCCACTTCCCCACTGGGTAAAGAACAGGCATTCCATCCATCACTAAGCACCTCCTGGGGACAGGCTGGGCAGAGCAGCCCTGCCCCCTTAGGCCGGGGAACAGTTGAGTTATCTACCACATAGCTCTAACCGGACCTAGTGCTTCAGACGTGGTAACCCCCCCCCAGTGGGCGGTTCCGTCTGATTATCCTCATGAATGGTTCCCACCTCGGTAACCCATGACCTCCCTAGGTGGACTTCCACCTTGTGGCTAACTCCTTCAGTCCGCACATTTTTCCATGAGTTCTCCCCTGATGGTGTGTCTCCACTAATTCCTCCCTACGGAGGTAGTTGTCTCTGTAGCGTTTTTCCCCCAGGGGGGAATAATTCTTACCCAGTGGCCCTTACGGTGCCGGTGGCAGGGGCTTCCCACCTTTTCAAGCTCTGGGACCCCCTACCTCTCCACTGGACGGTTACAATTTCGTGCTAGCGCTCGTCTGACTCGCCCAGGCCAGTCAGCGTCGCTCCGCTGGAGATTGTGACGCGGCACAGCGCTGTGGCGTTTTCCATAGGAACCCCATCTGTCGGCTCGACACAACGTCGAGAGACCGACAGAAAGGGAACGTCTTGGTTAAGGATGTAACCTCAGTTCCCTGATGGAGGGAACGAGACGTTGTGTCCTTCTTGCCACAACGCTGGCCGCCCGCCGCAGCGGTCGAGGGATGCTCAGGCTCCTCAGACCAAAAGGTGAATGAATGCAACACGCCGTCTCCCTTTTATACCCGGATATCCGGGGGCGGAGTCCGGCATGCAAATTTCATTCCCCAATTTCATTGGCCTTTTCTAAACTAGTCAGAAGTTGATAGGTTCTCAAGAGCGAACCCCGTGTGTCAGCTCGACACAAAGTCTCGTTCTGAGGAACTGAGGTTACATCCGTAACCAAGACGATTTTAAAGAGAAGACAATTCTTTGTAAAAAAGATTTTTACAAAATTGTCTATATGTAAATATAGATGGATGTTTTTGAGAAAACCCTGATATTGAGTTAATTAATAAGAATACTGTTGCATGAAATGGGTTGAACAAACCTAGAGAATTTACAAAACCTCAATTTTAAAGACCTGGGGCTTCCTTTATAAAACTTTGTGTAGATTTCATCTGTTACGTGTACATGCGCACCAAAGGAAGATTACGCCAGATCCTGTGCACATTTCCTCTTTTTTTAAAATATTTTTTATATAGTGGAATATTTGATCAAATGTGTATAAAAGCAAAAACAGAATTCGGATTACTTTATTACTTCAACCTCACCTCTAAAAGTGTGCATTTATATACTACAGTATATAAAATACAGTTTATTTTTTATTAATCCTGATATGTGAGTGAAAAATAGTGCAAGGATATTTCTATGCCCATTTAGTGTGTACGCAGCATTTAAACATCAGGCCCCTGATATGTTCCATTAGCTTAAACTATGATGCAATACGTTAAGCAACATACTGTTAAGATGGATGTGAGGCAGGGCTGCACAGTTACGAAACAAATGTGATGTGAAATGAATGAATTTACACTGTAGCACACATGCAACACATTTTTGCATTTGTGTGAGACAGTACATGCAATCGTGTGTCAAGTTTGCCTGTATTTAGAAAAAAACTTAATCAAGAACAGTATTTTACTATGTATATAGTTTTGCGTTATCTACATGTTCTTTCTCTTTGTGTAGTGTGAGTAATAGAAAGAAGAGAGTCCATCGCGCTTTTTGTAAGTGCCATGATTTTTTCTGCAGTGAGTCTTGCTTCATGCATCTGAATAGAAATATTAGCAGCTTCAACATAAAAACATGTTTCACAGTTTACATATAACTTTCAATACTGTGAAAAGAGAATGCATATATGAAATCATACATTATTATTGCAAGGTTTTTTTTGCTCAAACTACAAAAGCATATTAAAATTATTTGGATTTTGTTTGGTGATATTGGGTAGTGGTGAAACGGATTGCGGTTAATCCAAGATATGTACGGATCGTACTCTACGGTTCGGAATGCATGTGACCAGCAGATTAACTGTAAATTTATTTATCATGGAGTAAAAGATAGTTTAAGAGTGCACACGTTCTCACTGTCTCTCCAGTATCTCAATGATCACAAAATGAAAGTGCATTTACACGTATATGTAAGGAATAATTAAATGGACCGGAGTCAATTATTCCACTTATAATAGGGTTACCACACCATAGGACATTGTTCAAATGTTTAATTTCAATGTTTGTCATGTTTTCGTCTCTTAAATGCTGTTGATGGTAGAACTACAAGTACTTGCGCATCTCATTTCAAGTGTTCGTTAGAGCGAATGAACTCGGAAGCTTGAGCCACGTGGTGCGTGTGTGTGTGTGTGTGTGCGTGTGTGTGTGTGTGTGTGTGAGTGAGAGAGCGAGCGAGAGACCGCGCGCACACCTGCGTGTTTGCAGTAATGTGACAGAAAAGCCAGTGATAATAAATTATTTATTCCTCGTATTGTTTCTATCTTCAGTAGTAAAAAAAATCACGCAAACTTTTGAAAGAGTAGGTCTATCAAAATATAATCAAAATATAATTGTTATCAGTTATAAGCAGAGGAAAACGAACCAGTTGGCTATCAGTGTTTATTAATGCATTTTGTTTTTCTATTTAGTTATTTTATTTATTCGATTTCAGTATATGTATTTCTTGTTTTTGAAATGCTTTGTTTGTTGAAACGAAACTGCACACGTTTCCGGCATTAACAGTAAAGTTTGACGTTATATACGTCAGATCAAGAGCAGGGTGCTCTGTGCGGTAATGGTCTGTAGGCTACACTATAACCTTTCTTTTGTTTAAACTTGGCGAAGTGATATGGAACTGTAATGCGGTCAGCAGACCTGGAACACCTTCATAGGTGTGCATTTACTGAATTATATTTAAAACTATGAATAAAACTGTGATGAGCATTTACATTAGCTGATCCGAAAAAGGATCCAACCCGTGACCCAAAATCCATAATATGATCCAAACCATGAGTTTTGTGATCGGTTGCACCACTTAAATTGGGCAATATGAACAAAACTGATGTAAAGCAGAAAGTGTTAGGATTCAAGACATGTGATATGCAATGAGGTACGACATCACAACATTTTCAATATAACATTAATTTACATCTATGCATTTAACATACACTTTCATCCAGAGCGATTTACATTGCATTCAAGGTAAACCTTTAACGTATTCCCTTAAAATGATATCTTTCCAGCACCATGAGCTACAGTTTGGGCCTATGGATATATGGAAAAAAATGTTATGCACACCTGTAGGATATTGATGAGGTGATACGGCAGCCAGAATACGGTAAAAGCACCAATGATAAGCAGGATCAAGATGCTTCCTCTTCCTTTGCGTTGGAACATGGCACTACGTAGCCTACATATCACTGAGATATAGCACACCAGGATGAATGTGAAGGGTAGAAGGAAACCTAACAGAGTCTCAGAAAAGTACTGAAAGATTTCATGCCCCACACTTTTCCAGTGGAACGGCACACACACATATATTGGCACGCTGGGACGAATTTGTAGGAGGGAACTGGTGGTGATGAAAGAGAAAAAGGCACATGAGAACAGAGAAATATGATGTATCATAAATAAGATCAAAATCAATAGTTACAGTTTTGGAGCCACACTAAAATATGTAGACTAACAGATTTTTACCAAATATTTAAGCGCAATTTTTGTTTGGGAAATGGCATTGTTATACAGCCCTGGAAAAATTACAAAACCACTCCAGTTTTACATTTAATGAGCATTCATACATGTGTTGTGCCAGTTCCAGTCCAGTTTTTTCCAGGCTCTCCTGTTTTGCCAAGTGGTTGATATCCTTAGGACAACATCATGTTGACCCTGGGACAACATTTAAATCAACCAATCAGATTTCAGAAATAAGTTTACAGTTTATTTTAAATTTAATCTTCCAACCAGGATTAGGTGCTTCTAGACCATTGTTTTTCACTTATCATTTCCCTCTAATTTTAGGGGTAAGTAATGGTTAGGGTTGGGGTTTGGTGTGGGTTTGGGTTTTATTTATATAAAAATGGTGTCCTTAGGTTAACAAAATATGTTGTCCTGAGGACTTCAACCACTTGGCAAAATCAGGTCGAGCTTTTTTCCATCTGCCATTTTATTTGGAGCACAGCATTTAATACTTTTGAAGGTAATTATATAGATTGATTTCACACCGCTGCCATGTTGAAATCGAAAGCAGCGAGGCTGAGGTGGGAAGAATGCCTTAAGGACAGATAGACTGCAATTGTTTGAACAACCAACCTGGAGTTATTACAGCTATTTATGATCTGAGGTCACGTGACCCGCTGATGGTAATGGCTGTGTAGTTCGATCGCTCCCCGACTCGACATCCATAATTTAACTATTTCTCAGTAGAACTGCCTGGTGTAGTCAAAACAACCTAGAGCTGAATGCATTCAAGACAGTGGAGATGATAGTGGATTTCAGAAGGAACCCTCCATCACTTCCTCCCCTCACCATCCTGGACAGCACTGTGGATACTGTGGAGTCATTCAGGTTCCTGGGCTCCACCATCTCTCAGGACCTGAAGTGGGAGTCCCACATAGACTCCATTGTAAAGAAGGCCCAGCAGAGGTTATACTTCCTCCGTCAATTGAGGAAGTTCAACCTACCACAGGAGCTACTGACCCAGTTCTACTCAGTGGTCATCGAATCTGTTCTGTGCACTTCAATTACTGTTTGGTATGGCTCGGCCACCAAATCAGACCTACGAAGACTACAACGGACAGTTCGTAGTGCTGAGAAAATTATTGGTGCTCCTCTGCCCACACTTCAGGACCTGTACGATTCCAGAGTGAAAAACAGGGCAAGAAAAATCATCATTGACTCCACACACCCAGCACACAAACTCTTTGATCTGCTGCCCTCTGGCCGGCGCTTTAGAGCACCAAACACCAGGACTTCCAGACACAGAAGCAGCTTCTTCCCCCAGGCAATCTCCCTCCTAAACAGATAACTGCTCCTTAAGAGCAATATTCCACTTCCACTACTCCTATAGTGTGCACTATAGTGCCTTATTATATCTACATCTTATGTATACATGTATATAACACTACCTCCACTTACTAAATTATCCATTTGCACAAGTGTACATACAATCTGTTAATATGTTTATTCTACTATATACTACCCGGTACAATGTCTCTTATATGTTATTATCCCCCATTTTCTGTAAAATAGTCTTTATTTTATATATGCACAATTTAGAATCTTTAGACTGTAAATCGTATTATATTGTATTGTCATTGTGTTAAATGTCTGTACTAGAAGCTTCCAACACCAAAGAAAATTCCTTGTGTGTGCAAGCACACTTGGCAATAAAGCTCTTCTGATTCTGATTCTGATTCTGATTCTGAACTCTCCATATTTGTAAGCGTTTTATCTGAGTCATCGACGGCAGCGCAAATAACTATGGCAAAACATCAACTGACGATAAATTCCCCAGAAAAAAAGCGAGTGAAGGACACTGACTATGCGTCTGTGGGGGAACTCTGCACCATTGTCGCCGAGGAGTTGAAGACGCACTTTAGCCTCGTCAGGGAACTGTTTAAGGAAAAGTTCCCTCCGATAGCTGAGAGACTGGAAGAGGATGTTCGCCTGATAAGGAATAATTTCGACAACATGCAGACAGCTCTTCGTCATTCAAAGAAAGACACGGTAGAGGTAAAGATGGCGGTCGACTCTCTTCGGGAAAAGCAGGCAAGAATGGAAGACAAAAGCCGCCAGTCCAATGTCCATTTGGTGGGGCTGAAAGAAGGTGCAAAAGGAGATGACCCTCTGCGATTTATTCAGAATCGTTTTGCTAAATGGATCTTGCTGGTAAGGAACTGGAAATCGAAAGAGCTCACCGTATTTAAAACGGAGGATGCTCAAAATCAAGCCTTCGCACTTTCATCTTCAAGATCCTACGCTATCGAGATCGCAATGCGATCCTGAATGGAGCTCGAGGGGCTGGGCAAATTCTTCACCTCGGAGCGCCGTTGCTTTTCTTCCCAGACTACAGCACCCATACGGCGACTAAGAGGAGGGAGATGACCTCGGCAAGGTGCTCATCCAAATTGTTGGCCTTGAGGTTGAAAGTGAATGAATCTAAGGCCAGCATATCAGCTATCAGACACGAAGACTCAGTATATATCCAACCGAAGGAGGTGAATAAAATATTCGAACAATATTAACAACATTTCGTCACCTTAGAATTATAAAGTTCAATCTGACATTTTGGTCAAAATTGAGTTATTCACATATTCTTATTCTGTGACAATTTATTTACATTATGCCATGTTTTTAAATGTGTGCATTTTGGGAGTTTTTTAAGAAAATAAAAAGGTTCTATCTATAAAATCGAATTGCAATTTGGTGCTATAAGGTTCTATCTGCAAGCGCCAATCAGCACTTTGAATGCACACAAGAGGACCAATCAGGATCAGCTTTCTTTGTCATGTGACCGGACTCCTCAGTGACGGGAATATCTGAGGAATTGATACTCTTGTCAATAAGAGCCGCTGAAACAACATTATTTTTAGACACAACACTAGCCAGCAGCTCTAACTTCTTAATACCTGTGTTTACATAGACTCTCATAATGCAGTTAATGCCAAATAGTCAACAATGCCAAGAGTCTTGATTACAACAATAAACATTATTGTTTTTTCAGCCATAATCATCTCTAAAAAGTAATTTGATCTGTCCCACCTTCTGTGGATAAAACATCGATACAACAATTAAAAGGGCCTTTAATCTTTAACCTGAACATGAAGAAAGCATCCTAAAATATGAAATAAGTGTCATAAAAGCAAATGTACATTTTTTACATATTATTATACACTTAATTTCATGTTTTAACAAAAGTTATAAGCAAATTGTTTGTGTTGCTTGAAAATGTATTGCTTTAATGAATGTTTTGCAGGTAGAACCTTATAATTCTAAACCAAAAAAGCAAGGTTCTATCTGCGTTTGACCTGTTCCAAAAAAAAAAACATTTACAAATTTCAGAAAATGTTGATATTGTACATTTGGAATACATTTAGGGTCTCTGTCTTTTTCATGTATAAAAGAGATTTGTTCCTCATATCATTTTTGCTATATGAAATGCAAAATCTTTAAAGCTCAATATCTCAAAACTAGTCAGACTGCAGATAGAACCTTATAATTTCAAGGCGACGATTTGTATACTTCAGAGTCTAGCACTGTCCTAACAAATATTGATTTATTCCTTAAACATTTTAATCTCCCTTAAGTAAATAACACTCAGCGTGAGATATTGGATAGCCCTTTGACGATTGAGGAATTCAAATCCGCCCTAGATTCCATGAAGAGTAACAAAGCTCCAGGGTTAGATGGAATTCCCCCGGAACTACTGAAAACAGTATGGGATAGTGGCACCCGTGATCCTTGATTCTCTTAACTTTGCTTTAGAAAAAGGTACTTTACACAGGGACCAAGCTACGGCCTTGATAACACTGCTACTGAAGAAGGAGAAGGATCCATTGGAATGTTCTAGTTATACACCAATCAGCCTCCTGTCCACGGACTCAAAACTGATGGCAAAAGTTCTAGCCTTAAGACGGGATCGGTGTGTAGGAGACTTGATTGGTAATGATCAAACTGGCTTTTTGAGGGGGAGATTTGCTACAGATAATATACTTAGACTTCTTCATATCATTCAACAAGCAGATTCATACGCGGCTTATATCTTTTCTTTGGATGCAGAGTGAGCCTTCGATCAAATTGAGTGGAATTTTTTATGGTCCGTCATTATCTGTCGAGTTTGGCCACTTTTTCCAACGAGCTGTTAAAACCATCTAACCGTTCAGCCAGAGTACTTACTGGCTCCTATATCTCCCTTTCTTTTCATCTTGGTAGGGGTATGCGGCAAGATTGCCCCTTGTCACACTTGCTCTTTAACTTATCATTAGAGCCTTTGGCCCAAGCGAATAGACAATGTCCTATGATAGCTCCTATAAACTGTATGAACTCGTCTCATAAAATTTCAGTTAATGCAGTTTATACAACGATAACAAAATTCTTATGGAACAACAAACATCCCAGAATTCGTCTCAAATCCATGCATAGGTTTAAACAACATGGCGGCTTATCCTTACCAGATTTCTGGTCTTATTATCCAGCGTATCAGACAAGACCGCTGGCATGAATGGTTGTAGAATCACCAGTGCTTGGCAGGCATTAGAAAATAATATCATCTATTCATTGCGCCTACAGGACTTACCCTTTGCATGAATATCTAAGAAAGATTTGGCTCGATTTGGACTAATTATTTGCCATTCTAATAAAATCTGGAAGGCAGCACAAAAGATAATGGGAGTCACAGACATTTATTGGGAATCTACCCCTATTTGGCATAATAATAATCTTTGCACTGCTAATAAACCGTTTGTCTCTAAATGTTGGGCTGAATGTAGCATTTTCGCCTTAGCATTTTGAGATACTAAAAGATGAGTTCTCTCTTCTGAGGTTCTCTTTTTTCCTGTCCTTAAGGTTAAGATCTGCATTGAAAGCCTATGGAGTACCTTGGCCGATTAAACTGTCTCCTCATCCTATGGTGAAATGGATAGACTCGAGTATGGCTTCTAGGGGAATTGTGAGTATAATTTATGATTCACTTGAACGACAGTACTCAAAAATTCCAATTGAGGGCGTATTGGAAATAGAACTCGATACGGTGATCGATTGGGATACTGTTTGGGAGAATTGTTTTACTTCCTCTAAAAACCTGGCTCATCAAATGATTCATTATAAGCTACTTTACAAAGCATATGCTACTCTCTGTCTACTCTACAAAATGAAAATAAAACTTGATCCCTTTTGCCACTTATGTAATAGTTCTACCAAGTGTACATACATGCATATGTTCTGGTATTGTCCTCAGATTGAGATGTTTTGGTCTTTGGTACAGAAAGTATTGTCTGACTTGCTAAGAACTGAGATCCAGAAGGACCCACTGCTCTTTCTCTTGCTGGATGATTCTTCAATGTCATTATCTGTCAATCAAAAAACCAATCTCATCTTATCTACTGGACATTGCTCTGCTGGAGTGCGCCACTGCAACAAAAAAAATTTGTGCTATCAGAAATACAGTACAATCTTGGATGGACCTCACTGAAACTCTCACGGACATGCTGAAACCATGATGGACCAGATACTCTAGCTTGGTTTACTTGTATACCTACCTGTCTTACAATTTTCTGTTATGTCTATTTATACAGACTTTCTCTTTATTTTTCCTTGTTTGTCTGTTAATTTTAGTTATGGGCGGATCTTGGGCTTCTTGTAAACTGTTTTACATACATGTACAACATATAATATGTCTAATAAAAAATGAATCACAAAAGAAAAAAACGATTTATGATCGTAAATGTGACAATATAAGCATAGGATGCATGTCACACTAGCTGTTTTTCTTGACCACTTAAGCCGTACCATCACATATTAGTGAATGTTTAAACTGCCATTAATGGGTTTCATTCGCGCACACACAGCCAATCTAACGTTGTTTTTAAACGCATAATTTGTTTATTCATGTCACAGATACCCAATGGTTGTCCAAACCATTGTAGTCTATCTTTCCTTCCGGTTTTCTTCCCACCTCTGCCTCGTTTTAGATTTCAACATGGCAGCATAGTGAAATCAGTCTATTGTTCTCATTTAGACATGTTTTATATCCAATATGCTTTATTGCTTAATTTAAAGTGTGATTTGTGTGTTTGCACGGATTGTAAAAAAGGATAATACGCACCGATAGAATGGCATGGGCAAAGCCATTAGAAAAGCCATCACCCAGATGCCCAACATGATCAGCAAGAGTCTGTTCTTGGTCCTCATCCTCTGAGACAGAAACGGTTTGTTGACAGCCAGCCAGCGGTCCAGGCTCATCAGAGATATGAGGTAAATAGATGCATACATGTTGACACAGCACAGATAATGGACAGTCTTGCACAGGGCAGATCCAAACTCCCAGCCCCTCCCTCCAGCCAGGTACCTGAGAAACAGTGGAGCGCTCAAGAGTACTAAAGCATCAGCCACCGCCAGGTTGAAAATCAACAAACAGGTGACAGAACGGCGCCTAACTTTGCACAAAATTGACCACACTACAAACAGGTTGCCAGGAAAACCAAAGACAAAGGCGAGAACCAGGATAGCAATCCCGATCTGATGGGACAGGGAGAAGGGCTGTGGGGAAACAGGCATCAGCAGAGTGGAATTAGGGGGTGGTCTGGATAAGACTGCGGTCTTCATGGTAACAAGAGTGGCCATGTTATTGATGGAAGTTTGGCAAGTTGGTGTCACTTCTTGTATTTGCTGTGGAAATAAAGTGAACAATTTTTTTTAAAAGAATGTTAGCCCAACAAGAAGAATCTCAAGAAATCAAGATTTTCCCTAAAAATAAATAACAAACAAGATAGATGTAATAAGTATAATGAGCAGAACAAACAAAGTCCTGTAGTCCACCATTGTTGTTTTGATTGATAAGTACTCACAACTAGACTGGCAATTAAATATGCATGCCCATGACACCACAGTTTTTACAAATGTATATTTTTGGTAAAACCTTTAGAACGCTGTTCTTACGCAGAACAAACTGTTAACACAGTTAAAAGTAATGTGCAAAATGTAATCGGAGTACTTTTCAAAGTAATAAGTAAAGTAAGGTGAGTACTTGATAAATGTACATATCATGTTTACAGCCACAATGGACAAAATGCCTGCCAATGTATGCACATGACAAAAAAATGTTTTTGGACATGTATCTATGAGGACCTACTGTAGGTCATGTTTGGAAAATAACTTGCAGACCGTGAAACTAGTATGAGTCATGACACGCAAGAGTAATCAGTGGCATTGTTTTAGATGCGCCTCATGAATGTAATAGGGATGGGAAGATTCATCGATTTGCATACATGCATCGGCATAAAAGGTAACGATGCGATGCATCGATTTAAAAAGTTGTTTCTAACATATTTGCATCGGGAAAAATCTATATGCATGTTGATTTCTCTGAACTGTTTCACATGAGCGGTTTGTCATCACTGCTGCTACGTCAATATGATGTATCACATTACTACGGAGACTGTGGCGTGTCCTGACAGTCACACATAGGTTGCGTCTGACAGCTAAGTGCTGCCTTCGGAGGCTGCATTCCAAGGCAGAAAGGCATTAAGGCACATCCGAATACAACGTTTGCTTTACTCCCTGTCTCCTGACTGAGAGACCTATGTTTGATAGATTTTCAAGGCAGCATAGATGTATCATTTAGCTGTAATGTTAGCTACTGCTAGCATGACCCCGAGTTAGCAAACGATTAAAACTTTTTTTCACTTCCCGCTGGCTAACAGCTCTGCTTGTTCCAATGCAATAACCAATGTAATCGCCTTTTTTATTTGTAAACATATTTAGCATTACTGAGAACAAGGGCTTCCAGTACCTCCTCTACGTCAAGACCTGTTTGTGAAAGTTCCCTGCATTAGAAGTCAGGAGGCACATCAGTTAATCATTACAAAATTCCTTTTTGTATTGTGTTTTGGTTATTATTCAATTGAATGGTATTCTATTAGATTCCATCTTCCAGATAACATCCCACCAATAAAATCCATCACATACCAGTAGACACTGTAGTTTCCATTAAAACAAAAAATCCTATTATAACCATTAATTCCATTGAATCGCATTATATTGTATTGAATTGGATCGCACTGCATCGTAATAGTGATGAATCTTATCGGATCACATCGGTAGTTGCTTCATATGTATCTTTAATGTATCGTATCGATGGCGATGCATCGAGATGCATGTCGCATCGCATTATATTGTATTGAATTGGATCGCACTGCATCGTAATAGTGATGAATCTTATCGGATCACATCAGTAGTTGCTTCACATGTTCTTGGGAACCCTCTAGTGGCCACAAGTGGTTAAATTATTTTATAATTTCTTTTTTCGCCTGTTGGCCTGCGTGCGCTGCACCGAAATAAGGAAGATGTATATTCACGTAGTCATGGAGTCGACAAGTAATTTGAATCTCATTTAGAGGCTTTGGACAGGGCATTCAGTTACGAATGTGTGTAACGGCGGCACTGCCTTGTGCATCTGCCTGGATTAAAACTGTGAAACAGTTCACCTATACAGCGATGATAGGCTTACTTTAAACGTGAAACCAAAACAGTGCAGTGGAACATTTGACCGAATCGTTCAAAACCAGGATTAATTAAAAAACTAAATACAGCTGTTTGTTGTTCAGAGAAAGGCAACCGTTCTGTTAGGAACTATTGGAATTGGCGAAGTAGCGCAAACAGTAATTTATTGCAGTGCCTTTAAATAATAATATAGTGTTTATTGAACCGTACAACATCACTCTTGCGGTTATACTGAAATTAGGAAATTCTTGCTATTGTCATTGTAAACAGCATTGCGTCCTTAAAATGCATTATAGAAAGGCGACATAATAGTTTGCAACATACTGGGCCAGATCGGCTTGCGGAGGCAGGCTCACGCTTGGCTCAGCCCCTTCTACAAAGGTAGTGGAAAAGGAAAGTGGAGGCAGCCTCGCGCTAGAGTCTGGCGGCAGGGCTGGGCCATGGACGGGATCTAAAGAGGCAGAAGGGAAGGGCTGAGAATGAGCCTGAACCACTGGCGGAGTCATACTCACACTGCCGGGACAGCTTGGGCCGGTGGCGGTGGGTCCAGGGCGCGGCCGGGATTGCCGAGAGCCTGCTACCGCGGCCTGATGGTTGGCGGCCCTTCCTCGCGTGGGCCGGAGTAACACGGAGTTAGGAGTTTAGTTGGAGCGTGGGTAAGGGACCTTAAGGTTCTGGCTTGCTTCGTTAGCGGCTTTGCATGGAGAAGTTGACTTCGTACGAAGACGTTTCCGTTTTTCATCGTGTAAACGTAGTCTTAGTTTCCCTGTGATTTCCCTCACCTGTCTCCAGTCTACCATCACCCACAGCTGTCAGCAACTCCAATCAATATAAACTTACTCTGTTCTCCACATTGTTGTCTGGTCTCATTGTTGTGTTGCGCTGTTTAGTGTATTTAGTGTGTTAACATTATAAATAGTGCTGTCAAACGATTTAAAAACTGATTAATCACTGGGGTAATAAGGAAACAAGAAACACCTGGGGAAACTGATTAACAAGAAAAACTACAAAGGACTACAAAACATGGCATGCAACAGGAAATAATATAAAATTCCAAAATAACAGAGGAACACGGACTGGGATCATGACAGAGTCCCCCCCTTAAGAGCGGCTTCTAGATGCTCACAACAGTCTAGGAGGGCAGTGTAGCGGAGGCGGAACAGGGGGAGGGAAGGAGGGCCAGGCCCGTGAAGGGCCATGGTGCAGAGGCGGACTTGGGCCGTGGTGCAAAGGTGGAGCCGGCAGGGCTGGAAGCCTGGGCGTGGCAGTTATTTTGCCCGCGGCCTCTGCAGCAGAAGAGCTCTGAAAAAGCTTCTCCTTTTGCTTTCCTGTTTCAATCTGTCAGGGTTTACACTTTAAGATTGAGACAGCTCCAGATTGGATACAGCATCACTTGTGAAGACTTCAGATGATGCCAACACTCACAAAGACTTCAGATGATGGCAACTATAGATGGACATACAAAACTGCCAAATATGTAGGAGCTGATACATGATGATACATGGCGTGGTTGTGCTCTGACCTGAGTTCGATTCCCGGCTCGTGGTACTTTCCCGACCCCACCCCCTTCTCTCTCCTACTTCGCTTCATGTCCTCTCTCATTCAATACTGTACAAATAAAGGCAAAAAACCTGCCAAATATTGTAATCACTGCCTGATTACACTGCCTATGGTACTGCCTAAAAGTGTAAGTTTGCTGATTGTCAATCCACTTTGTATTGTTACAATAATTGCCGTATATGTAAATGGACAAATGTTTACCCTTATTTTTTTGGTTACTTACTTGAGATATTCCCATTTACTTGTCCACAAAAAAAATTGCTGGATATGGGTTGAACATCTGCAAACTTAACCTATAATAATATTGCCTGTTTAACTGAACATTACTTTAAACAAATTACTTATATTGTCTTAGAGCTATTGTGATATGAACATCTTTCTCCACTGCTGTGTTCGCTCTACACAGACGAATGCACCTCTACAGACCCTTCTGTCAAACTCCTGAAGTTTGCAGATGACACCACAGTCATTGGCCTTGTTCAAGACGGTGATGAATCTGCCTACAGAAGGGAGGTTGCTCAGCTGGCTGCCTGGTGTGGTCAAGACAGCCTGGAGCTGAGTGCATTCAAGACAGTGGAGATGATGGTGGATTTCGGAAGGAGCCCTCCATCACTTCCTCCCCTCACCATCCTGGACAGCACTGTGGATACTGTGGAGTCATTCAGGTTCCTGGGCTCCACCATCTCTCAGGACCTGAAGTGGGAGTCCCACATAGACTCCATTGTAAAGAAGGCCCAGCAGAGGTTATACTTCCTCCGTCAATTGAGGAAGTTCAACCTACCACAGGAGCTACTGACCCAGTTCTACTCAGTGGTCATCGAATCTGTTCTGTGCACTTCAATTACTGTTTGGTATGGCTCGGCCACCAAATCAGACCTACGAAGACTACAACGGACAGTTCGTAGTGCTGAGAAAATTATTGGTGCTCCTCTGCCCACACTTCAGGACCTGTACGATTCCAGAGTGAAAAACAGGGCAAGAAAAATCATCATTGACTCCACACACCCAGCACACAAACTCTTTGATCTGCTGCCCTCTGGCCGGCGCTTTAGAGCACCAAACACCAAGACTTCCAGACACAGAAGCAGCTTCTTCCCCCAGGCAATCTCCCTCCTAAACAGATAACTGCTCCTTAAGAGCAATATTCCACTTCCACTACTCCTATAGTGTGCACTATAGTGCCTTATTATATCTACATCTTATGTATACATGTATATAACACTACCTCTACTTACTAAATTATCCATTTGCACAAGTGTACATACAATCTGTTAATATGTTTATTCTACTATATACTACCCTGTACAATGTCTCTTATATGTTATTATCCCCCATTTTCTGTAAAATAGTCTTTATTTTATATATGCACAATTTAGAATCTTTTAGACTGTAAATCGTATTATATTGTATTGTCATTGTGTTGAATGTCTGTACTAGAAGCTTCCAACACCAAAGAAAATTCCTTGTGTGTGCAAGCACACTTGGCAATAAAGCTCTTCTGATTCTGATTCTGATTCTGATTCTGACTTTGTTGTTTCTCAGTGAGTCACAGCCACCTCTGGCTGATTAAAGGATATATTTTTTGATTGTAACATTGAAATATGCATTTTTTAAGCTGCTTTGAAATTATATGCATTGTTAAACTCTATACCCTTACGACAGCTATCCTGGGTTTTACTATGGTAATACTGCAACCATGTAATCATATTTTTTTTCTTTTTTCAAATCAAGGTTTTAAAAATGGTTCTGATGCTTTTGAAACCATGGTGAAAGTCTGTATAGGTTTTCTATATGTTGTAGTAATGGCATAGTTAATGTGGTTTTGCTACAACAATCAATCATTGTAATTGATTTTGTATGGTCTTACTGCAAATGCTGTAAAAAAACATGGATAACTTCCATATGGGTACAAATACTGTATTTGTGTGTTGGTCTGATAAATGTAATGCAATTGTGTATTTAATCTGTTAAAATATTAAATTTGCAGTTGTTATTGAACATTGGTTTTTGTGTTGAATGACATTTGTTTAGCGTGATTTAACGATAATAAACCGCGGACCGACCGTGGGCCGCCAGCAAACATTAATGATAAACCAGCGGCTTAGCAGCGGACCACCGGCAGAAATATGGCGGCTGCCAACTTTGCCACCGGTGGCCCGCCACTGGTTCGCCAGTCTTATGTTAGCTGGGACAGAGCACAGATATTTTTTTAAATGGATGGAATGAGTCAGGGATGCTGCTGCGAGTAACACAAAACTATAACTTTCCAAAGCGAAAGTGAAACTATCCTCGCGCTCCGCTGTCAAACAATAACTGCGAGTAATTAAATATTCCGTTTCCTAAAATGCAATCTAAAGTATGCACGAACTCACATTCCCTTATCATAGGCTACTGGAAAGCAGACAAAACATTAAGAGCATTTCTTGTTATTAAACTGTTTACTTTTGTAAGAAAATACGAAAAATAAGTACAGTACAGTATGTCAAGCAGTTGTTAAGTTGGTACATGTCTTTAGAAGCATAATTTATTTTTAGACTTATTTGTTGACCAATTGTGGTCTGTGCAATAAATAGTAAAAGTTCTGAACTATTCTATTGTGTTTTATTGTTCCAGTATAGTAATGATAATATTTACAATAATAATATTTTTATATATATAAAAAAAATTAATAGGTGTCTCTCACATTGACCCACAGCAACATTAAAATAGTGTAGATTCGTGTACAATGTTTTATACAAATAATTCATTCTATTTAGTTTCCATTTAACATATTTAATATGGGGGGCATCCAAGTTATTTGACATATTTGAACATTTTGGAAAAGGTAATGCAATAGTTACATTTCCTGGTAATTAGTTACTTTTATAATGATGTAACCCAGTTACTAACTCAATTACTATTTGTGAGAAGTAACTAGTAACTATAACTAATTTATTTTTTAAATAACGTGAAAGTGCCATTTTGCTCTGTTTTTCTGTCAAGGACTCCATATCCCATCATGCTTTGTGTCTTGTGATTGTCGACCGGTTTCACCTGTGTCCCATTTCCTGTTTGTCCCTGCATTTGTGTATATATTGCCTTTGTGTTCAGTTCTCTAGTATCGATCATTGTTTAATGTCATGCCTCGTGTGTCTCTTGTTATCTTGGATGTTTATGTGTCCCTTGTTATCTTGGATGTTTATGTGTCCCTTTCGTGTTTTCTCATGTGGTTTTGGATTACGCTGTGGACTTTATTAAAGGATTATACTGCATTTGGATCCGCTCCCTGTTTTCCCTTCCCTAGCAAGTAACAGATAGTTTAATGGAATCCTTAAATACCTTAGCAAAATTCTTGTTAGGTAAAATAATAATTACACTTACAACAATTACACTGTTTATTCAGTTTTACTGTCTCAATATCTACATGGTGCAACCAAGATTATGACCTTCTGTGTTCTGAAACACTATACCTGGGTTTTAGTGCTCCAGTGGAACATCACTTTCATGTCTATTAGTCTTACTCTGTAGCATTGGTGTAACAGTAGAGATTGTTCTTGGTTATTTAGTGGTATAGATAGTGGCTGGTACTTGGTGTTTCTGACACTTCTATTATTTCCTGATGAATAAATGTGTTGACCACGCTTTTAGCACATTGAGTACAGGATGTTTACCCATGTGGCAATGTTATCTTGTTATCTTGAGAAAGAAGCACACTCTGCCAAGTGCATGAACAGATCGGACTACCAATGCTTCACTCTGAGTGGTTATGTCCATATTTCCGAGCACTGATCACCAAGCCCCTCAACTAACTGCTTCTTACAGCAACTCGATATTTGCATCTGTCAGCACAATGCCATTTATGTAATTGCAACAAAAGTTGTCTGAAATTCTCACCCCTCTAACCAAATTGATTTTATATGGTACTTCCACATTTTTTAAAAACAATTTAAGATGGATTCAGTGACAAACTGTTTTGGGGGAAAAAGCTTCGTTCTACAGCAGTAACTAAAAAATGGACTTTCATGCATTCCAAACTTGTAGAAAAATGACTGTACTTTTGAGAACCTGAGAAAGTTCTTAGTGGTCAACACTGGCAAATTTAAGGGTTCACTTAATTTTCTAGTCTGATTTATGATGAGTCTCAAAGTAGGCTGTACACTACTTTTGAAGTTTTAGCACTATTTAAAATATATTACGTATATTTATGTACATTAATACATGTATATTACTGTTAATAGATGACATGTAACGTAATGTAACGTATAACATAACATAACATAACATAACATAACAACATAACATAACATAACAAACATAACATCAATTATGTTAATGTTTAGTCCACCAAAAAGTAAACTACACAGAACATGCATGCACAATAAAATGCCATACCTTAATGAGAAAGACTTGGCAGGAATGTTACAGTGGCTTGAAGGAAGGCAAGTAAATGAGTTTTTCTGGGGGCTCGAAATCATTGTTTTTTTGTGATGCAATTTCTTCCTCTTTTTTATAACACTTGATAAACAGCCAGTTGCCTTAAACAGGAAAGAGCAATGAACAGTATGACGTAATAAAAACCGATGAAAAATCAATGCTGGTCCTTTCGTTACCTTAATATTTTGTTATCCTGTCTTTTTGCATTGTTGCATTTTGTCAACAACTCTTTGTTCTTGATTTCTTTTCCTTTTTATCTTTAGTTTTTAGTTGAGGGGGAAGTTGATTGTAGTACTGTTTTCAAGTGTGTACTGCTTCCTCCAAACTGCTCACATTGTATACATAATCAGGAGTCATTACTTTACTATGTATATTATTTTTGTACATTTACGCTTTTTACTTTTACTATTGAAACATAATACTTCCATTACAATTACAGAATGTAAATGTTAAACTAATTTAATTGTCCATTTTCCTGCATTAACAAAGCAATCAAATTTAAAACATACAAAATAATAAATACCAGTGTAAGATGTATATATTTAAAGATCCCCTAATCCAGAAAATGCACTTTTAAATGTTGTTTGAACATAACTGTAACAACTAACGAACTACATCCCCCATAATGCCTTGCACCTGCACTCCTCCAACCATGTTGATTGTTCCACTCATCCGAATGCTAATGACTTTCACCTGCACCTCATCAACCGGACACTATATGTTCTCCCTTTACCCAGTGTTTTGTGTCTGGTCTAGTTGTATTTTGTGATACTAGTTCCGTACCCTTTGTTCCGTGGAAGTTTATTACCCGTTGGATTATTGTATTTTATTCCAGTGGATGTTTGTGGATTGTACTGTTTTTCCCTTGGATGTTTCCCTATTTTTCGATTTCCCTATAATTGTTCCTGAGTTCACCGCTTTGATTATTAAACCTTTCACTTTACCCCTGTGGCATCGTCTATCGTCTGTGAACAGTTACAGAAGACCAGACCTAAACAACGCGATGGCCACACCATATTCATCACCGGACCCCTTCACCATCCTAGAACCCTTCACTGACCCCTATTCGGACCTGGACGACTTCACCTCTCCAGAGAACCAGCTACTACAGCTCTGCCAAGACGGCATGTCTCTGGAGAGGTATGCAGAGGACTTCTTCGAGGCGTGCTCGCTTGTGTGTTGGAACGACCCCGAATGTAACCATTTATTTATTTTTATACATTTCGTCTGACGTCATTGCAGACAGAGAGCCAGAAACCACAGCGACACCGAAGCCGGCAAAAGACACAGCGACTGAGCCAGCATTCGTCCTGGAGCCGGAGCTCCGATGTGCATCTGACCAGGTGCGTGAGCCAGTAACAACGTCTGCCGCCGTGGGAGTTCTGGTGGACTTTGAGGGCTTCGAGGGAGGTCCCGTCCACACTCCCGATGCTGAGGGTGAGCTGCAGACGGCCTCTGAACTCCTAGACTGGAAACATGAAACTGACTTTTGGCTGCTCCCTTCCCCGCTAGTCCCGCCCAGCCTGTCCATGTTCCCGCTGGTCCCGCCCAGCCTGCCCGTGCCCCCGCTGGTCCCGCCCAGCCTGTCCGTGCCCTCGCAGATCCCACCCAGCCTGCCCGTGCCCTCGCTGGTCCCGCCCAGCCTGTCCGTGCCCTCGCTGGTCCCGCCCAGCCTGTTCGTGCCCCCGCTGGTCCCGCCTAGCCTGTCCGTGCCCCCGCTGGACCCGCGTAGCCTGTCCGTGCCCCCGCTGGTCCTGCCTAGCCTGTCCGTGCCCCCGCTGGACCCGCGTAGCCTGTCCTGGTCCCGCCCAGCCTGTCCATGCCCTCGCTGGTCCCGCCCAGCCTTTCCATGCCCTCGCTGGTCCCGCCCAGCCCTTCCTCGACAGCCAACTCTCCCTCGCCAGTCCCCAAGCTCCCACCCTCCCTCCCTCTGCCTCTTCTGCCTTCGTCTGCCAGCTGTCCAGCTCTGGAGGTGTTGACAGCTGGAAATCCCTCAGCTCACCCTCAGCATGTCAGTGCCGTTGGGTCGGTTGAGCCTCTGGATCTCCAGCTGTCAACTACACCTGAAGATCCCATGTCTCCTCCCCTGGCCTCCCAGACTCCACCTCGGTCCTCCGACCCAATGGATACACCTCGGCTCATACCTCCCTTGTCGTCACCGTGGCCTGTCCTCCCTTTAGCTCCACCAGGCTCCCTCGTCCCTCCTGTTCCGCCTTGGTCAGTCGTCGACCATCCGCCGCCTCGGGGCTCCTCTCCTCCGACTACGCTCTATCCATCCGCCCCCTTCGTCAGGCTCCTCCTTCCCTCCTGGTCCACCTACATCCTCACTCGCTCTGGCTCCGCTGCGGTCTGCCTTGGCCACGCCTTCTCCTCGGTCGCCTGAGCCATCGGTGTAGCCTCAGCCCTCCGGACCGTCGGTGTCGCCCGGGCTCTTCATCTGCGTGGCTCCACCCTGGACTCCTCCCTCATCGTCTCCATCGCTCGTCCCCAGGGTTACATCTGTCTGCTCTCCACCATGGTTCCTCCCTCCTTTGACTCCTCCCTGGGACCTCCTCCTCCTGGCTGGTCTCTGGGTCATCACCCTGCTCCTCCTGCACTGGACTCCCCCCTTGCACCTGCACCTCATCAACCGGGCACTATATGTTCTCCCTTCACCCAGTGTTTTGTGTCTGGTCTAGTTGTATTTTGTGATACTAGTTCCGTACCCCTTGTTCCGTGTAAGTTTATTACCCATTGGATTATTGTATTGTTCCCGTGGATGTTTGTGGATTGTACTGCTTTTCCCTGGGATGTTTCCCTATTTTTGTTCATGAGTTCACCTTTTTGAAACTTTTCACTTTACCCCTGTGGCATCGTCTATCATCTGTGAACGGTTGTGGAAACTCCACAAGAACAGCATCTGTTAACAAAGTAAAAGAGGTAAGGTCAGAGGGCATGTTCATACAACTTTTTGTTTTCCACTACATCAGACAGTAAACATCATGTATTAAACCCAAACTACTTAATTAAAGTACATCATGAATAGCAGTAGAGGAAATGTATCAGTATGTCATTTCAATATTGCTTCCAGTGTATTCATCAAGTATAGAGTATACAAGAGAGGTAACATCACAATATAAATCAAATGATACAACACCATTCAAGTTGTATAGTAAGTATAGTATAGTAAGTTGGAAAGTATAGTATTTATATTACAGATCAGGCTAAATTGTGAAAGAAACATGTACATTTTTTATAAAGCTGCTTTGAAACGGTGTGTATTGTGAAAAACACTATACAACATAATTTGAATATTTTATTTTATGAATAGTAAAAAAAAGAGAGGTTAGAAAGTCTATTGGAAACACAGTCCCTGAAGTAAAAGAAATGACAGAAAATACATCTGCAAGAAGTACAAAAGGGGTCTCCATGGGGATGACATTTATAGATGGATGTCTTTGGATACTCCAAATACTGGCTGACATGATAACTACCAGTCTGCCGACAGATGGGGTTTGACTTGAGAACCTATCATCTTCTGACTATTTAGAAAAGGCCAATGAAATTGGCGAATGAAATTTGCATGCCAGACTCCACCCCGGATATCCGGGTATAAAAGGAAGACGGCGTGCTGCATTCATTCACCTTTTGTTCTTCGGAGCCTTCGATCTGATGATCGCTACATTGATCTGCATTGATCTTCAATTCTGCTGGATTCTGTATGACGTGGTGCAGCGGACTGTCCCTTCTTGCAGCGACTTCCCCTGGGCGTCTCGGCAGTTCCGGAGGTGTTCGACTTAATTTCTTTTTTTCTTCTAAAAGAGCAAATTTCTCCAGCGTGGCATGGCCCGCTGTTCTTGTGGGTGCAACACACTCATCGAGGAGGGGGACGGACACTCAACTCAACTCAACTTTATTTATATAGCGCTTTTTACAATTTTCATTGTTACATAGCAGCTGTACATAAGACATATTGACTATAAGCAAACCAATTAAAGTTGTACCTGCAAAAACAAGAAAAAGGTGAAAACAAAGAAGACAGACATACCCACATACAAAACACTCCACACACACAATATGCACACGTACTAACACACATACACACACACACACACACACAGACGCGCACGCGCACACACACACGTACACAGACAAGTACACGCACACACAAAGACACGCACACGCACACACACGCACACACACACACACACACACAACACACACACACACGTACGCTACACGACACACACACAAACACGCACAGTGAGAGCACACATTTAAGATAAAGGAGAGAGAAGCACAGGTCAAATATAACAACTATAAATTTCTATATGCAATATTAATTAAGTAAAACTTTAAAATTCTAAAGCAGCCCCCCGGCCAGGCAGATGCAAAACAGTATGCAAACGGTGGCGAGGAACCCAAAACTCTAATCGAGAAAAAAAACCTCAGGAGAACCCAGGCCCAACCAGGGGATTCCAGTTCCCCTCTGGCAAAAGCTGCTGCCTCTGCACAAGCTCCAGAGAGCTTGCACAAGGCTAAATAAAATAAATAAATTTACTAATAAGGTAAATTATAGTTTAAGATTATCATTAATAATCTAATAGCATTTGAAATTTTGTGGTGAGGACGTGTCAGGTGACGCGTCCTTCTTTATCCAGCTCTATCACTCAGCTCTTGTCAGGTCGCCGCTTCCCATTCTCCGCTCTACCATCAGGTCAGGCCATGAAGACGTGTCAGGTGACCGCTCCTTCTTTATCCAGTCTATCATCTCAGCTTTTGTCAGGTCGCCGCTTCCCATTCTCCGCTCTACCATCAGGTAGGCCATGAACTGCATCCTGCTCCTGTGGTAACCTTGGAACAATGAGACAAGACTGGCTGAGAGTAGAGTACTGTTCTGACTCTTTGATGCAACAAGTACATCAGTGGTTCCGGTTGATCTAACTAATGCAGCCTAAACCCTCAGAAGATTTATATTATGGAAGTAGTGTATGCAAGATTAAAAAGATGCGTCTTTAGTCTAGATTTAAACTGACAGAGTGTGTCTGCCTCCCGGACAGTGCAGGGAAGACTATTCCAAAGTTTAGGCGCTAGATAGGAAAAGGATCTACCACCTGCACTTGATTTTGAAATTCTAGGTATTACCAACTGACAGGACGCCTGAGAGCGTAATGCACGTGAAGGACTGTAATACAAAAGGAGTTCATTCAAGTACTGAGGAGCTAAACCATGTAAGGCTTTATAGGTAATAAGCAAGATTTTAAAGTTAACGCGATGCTTTATAGGTAACCAGTGCAAGGTTGACAGAACCGGGCTAATATGTTCATACTTTTTTGTACGTGTAAGAACTCGAGCTGCCGCGTTTTGGACCAATTGGAGTTTTTGTAATAAGCCTGCAGGGCAACCACCTAACAGTGCATTACAGTATTCTAGTCTTGATGTCATGAATGCATGAATTAACTTCTCTGCATCTGACATTGACACCATATGACGTAGTTTAGATATATTCTTAAGATGGAAAAACGCCATTTTACAGGTGTTGGCGACGTGGCTCTCAAATGACAGATTACTATCGAATAGAACGCCAAGATTCTTTGCTGACAATTAGGGTTTTATGGAACACCCGTCAATAGTTAAGCAGTATTCTTGGTTGTTACTTATAGCAGTTTTCAGTGCAATAAGTAACACTTCTGTTTTGGCCGAGTTCAGTTATAAAAAGTTGTTACTCATCCAGTTTTTTATATCGACTATGCATTCCATTATTCGATGGAACTGCTGTGTTTCATGAGGCTTCGAGGAAATATAAAGTTGAGTATCATCAGCATAACAGTAAAAGCTAACTCTGTGTCGCTTTATTATATCTCCTATAGGTAGCATGTATAATGCGAAGAGCAGAGGCCCTAAGACTGAGCCCTGTGGTACACCGTACTGGACTTGCGATTTGCTTGACATCTCATTGTTTATTGCTACAAATTGAAAACGGTCGGATAAATAAGATTTAAACCATTTCAAAGCTATTCCTTTAATGCCGACGTAATTTTCGAGTCTATTTAGGAGTGTGCTGTGGTCAATGGTATCGAATGTAGCACTAAGGTCTAGCAGCACCAATAACGAGATACAACCTCGGTCAGACGCCAATAGCAGATCATTTGTAACTCTGATCAAAGCAGTCTCTGTACTGTGTGCTGTACATGCTCTAAATCCAGACTGGAATTCTTCATTGATGTCATTCCTTTGGAGGAAGGAGCATAATTGAGTTGAAACTACTTTTTCCAGAACTTTAGATAGGAAAGGTAGATTCGATATAGGCCTGTAGTTCCCTAGTTCTCTAGGGTCGAGTTGGGGTTTTTTGACAAGGGGCCTTATAACTGCCACCTTATATGCTTTAGGCACATGTCCTAATGTCAGAGATGAGTTAATAATACCAAGAATAGGATCTATAATTTCTGGGAACATCTCTTTCAGTAGACACGATGTCTGCCTCAGGTGTTTGGGTCTCCGGCACGCTGAGGCAGCCTTTGTGGATATGTCCTGCCCGCACTGCGGGTGGATGGCGATCCAGACGTTGCGGTCACGGGTAGCTGTGTTCTTCATGGACACAGCCGCCACCTCGTCAACTACCCGTTCCAGGACCGCAGTGGCTACGGCCCTGCTGTCCGCTACGGCGAGCAGGGGGGGTGATATGGGGATTACCGTGAGCGTTAATCCGTCAGCCACAGGCTCGCGGATCGTTCACGCCCCGTCTCGCTCGTCTGACCATCCCCCAGGAGACGGTCCTACCCCATCTTGTTCCTCGGCCACGTACTCGGGAGTGCGTGACAAAGATGAGATGTTGCTTGCAGCATCGGAGGGCGACCTACTGGCATCCGACAATGACGATTCCTCGGAGCTCCCTCCCTCGGGGGGTCGAGCCCAGGAAGAGGCAAATATCGAGATGTCAACCATGCTTTCCCGGGCCGCCGCGGATACGTGGTACCTCGGGTCCGAGCGCGACTCCAAGCCGCGCCTGGCCCCGGTCCCGTTTTTTCCGGAAGTGCATGAGGAGCTTAGTAAGATGTGGAACGCCCCCTTTCGGCTCGTTTCCGTCAGACCAGCTCTGTCGCCCTTACTTTCCTCGATGGTGGGGCACCCAGGGGCTATGTCGATGTTCCCCAGGTGGAGCGTGCTGTCGCGGTACACCTGTGCCCGCAGACGGCGGCCACCTGGAGAGCTCGACCTGGACTCCCGTCCAAGGTGTGTACATTTTCAGCATCCCTGGTGTCAAAGGCTTACGCTGCTGCGGGCCAGGCTGCCTCCTCCCTCCACGCCATGGCCATCCTGCAGGTCCATCAGGCCAAGGCATTGAAGGAGCTCCACGAGGGTAAGACCGAGCCAGGGTTAATGCAGGAACTCCGCACCGCCACCGACCTCGCCCTACGGGCGACCAAGGTGACGGCGCGGGCCCTGGGTCAGACGATGTCCACTTTGGTGGTCCAGGAGAGACACCTCTGGCTTAACCTTGCGCAGATGCGTGACGCTGAGAAAGTTCGCTTTCTCGACGCACCCATCTCGCAAGGTGGGCTGTTTGGTGACACCATCGAGGACTTCTCCCAGCAGTTCTCGGCGGTGAAGAAGCAGTTGGATGGCATCAAACACATCCTGCCCCGCCACGACTCGGCCGCCTTTCCGGCCGTCGAGATCCCGTGCGGCGTCTGCTTCCCAGCAGCCCAAAAGAGTTTACTCACCAAAAGAGTTTCCTCTCTCTCTGGGTTGTCATCACAGCCGCTCCCACCCTCTGCACGACGGTGGCCGGCAACCCGACGTTGCGTCACAGAGAGACGCAACGTTGAGTATACTCACCAGCCCTCAGCACTCTCAGTCAGACGGTGCGTTGAGCTGTGTAATCGCCAGGCAGGTAAGTCAGCAAAGCCGATCTCCTCCCCGGGGGCCTCTCCACGGCGAGGGATCCGTACTGCTAGCCATCGAACCACCCCCCAGGGGGACGATGAAGCAGATCGAACCCCTAGTCCCCCTGTCTCGGTTCCTGGGAGCCTGGCTACGGCTTCCCAGGCCGTCACGGTGGCTAGGGAAGACGATCCGTCTCGGCTACGCGATCCAGTTTGCCAGATGCCCGCCCAAGTTTCGGGGCATCCTCTCAACTTCAGTCAGAGGCAGGGATGCGCCCGTGCTTCGGGCCGAGGTCGCCACCCATCTGGCGAAGGAAGCGATCGAGCCCGTCCCTGCAGCCGAGATGTTCAGCGGGTTCTACAGCCCGTACTTCATTGTCCCAAAGAAAGCCGGGGGGTTGCACCCCATCCTAGATCTGCATGCCTACAAGCACCTACACAAGCTGCCTTTCAAGATGATCACGCAGAGGCGCATCCTGACGTCTGTCAGATGTCAGGATTGGTTCATGGCAATTGACCTGAAGGACGCGTACTTTCATGTCTCGATCCTCTCTCGACATCGACCGTTCCTACGGTTTGCTTTCGAGGGGCGGGCATGTCAGTACAGGGTCCTCCCCTTCGGTCTTTCCCTGTCTCCACGAGTCTTCACGAAGATCATGGAAGCCGCCCTCCTTCCCCTCAGGGAAAGAGGTGTGCGGGTACTAAACTATCTCAACGACTGGCTCATCTTGGCACACTTGCGAGATCTGTTGTGTACACACAGGGACCTGGTGCTCCGGCATCTAGATCGTTTGGGGCTACAGGTCAACTGGGAAAAGAGTAAGCTCTCTCCCGTGCAGAGCATCCTCTTTCTCGGTATGGAACTCGACTCTGTCTCCATGACAGCACGGTTAACTACCGAGCGTGCACAGTCAGTGCTGAACTGCCTGAATCTCTTCAACTATTTCAGAGGCTCCTGGGGCACATGGCATCCTTGGAGGGGGTGGTCCCCCTCGGGTTGATGCACATGTGACCGCTCCAACACTGGCTACAGAGTCGGGTTCCCTGGAGAGCGTGGCACACCGGCAGCAGGCGTATGGACATCACGCCTCTCTGCCAACGCACCCTAACCTCGTGGTCTTCAATGACCTTTTTGCGGACAGGGGTCCCCCTAGGGCAGGTCTCAAGGCATGTCGTGGTGACGATGGATGCCTCCCTGCAGGGTTGGGGTTCCGTATGCAACGGGCACGCAGTGTCGGGGCGGTGGACGGGCCCCGGCCTTAGTTGGCATATCAACTGCCTAGAGTTGTTGGCTGTGCTACTTGCACTGAAGAGGCTGCAACCATTTCGTGCAGGGCAAGCACGTGCTGGTCCAGTCGGACAGCACAACTGCCATGGTGTATATCAATAGACAGGGTGGCATTCGGTCACGGCAGTTAACACGAATCGCCCGACGCAGCAGGTGATCAGCTCCCTGCGAGCCACACACATCCCGGGCGACCTGAACCAGACAGCCGACACGCTCGCTCGTCAGTCGACGCCTCGCGGAGAGTGGTGACTCCACCCCCGCGCAGTCTGGCTCATATGGGAGCGGTTCGGCCAGGCGCAGGTGGACCTGTTTGTCTCCCCGGACTCCACCCATTGCCCGCTTTGGTACTCCCTGACCGAGGGACCCCTTGGCACGGATGCCCTAGCGCACAGCTGGCCGCGGGACAAGCGGAAGTACGCCTTCCCCCCAGTGAGCCTCATTGCACAGGTCTTGTGCAAGGTCAGGGAAGAGGAGCATCAAGTGTTACTAGTTGTGCCCTATTGGCCCAACCGGACTTGGTTCTCGGAGCAAATGCTCTTGACGACAACTCCCCCCTGGCCGATTCCCCTGACAAAGGACCTTCTTTCGCAGGGGAAGGGCACGTTGTGGCATCCCAGGCCAGACCTCTGGAACCTCCATGTCTGGCCCCTGGATGGGACGAGGAGATCCTGAGTGGCCTACCCCCGGCAGTGTTGGAGACCATCACCCAGGCTAGGTCCCCCGCCACTAGGCGGCTGTACACCTATAAGTGGCGCCTCTTCTCGTCCTGGTGTTCTTCTCGAGGAGAAGACCCACAGAGATGCTCGATTGGGAACGTGCTGTCCTTCCTACAAGAGAGACTTGAGAGTAGGGCTGAAACGATTCCTCGAGTAACTCGAGTTATTCGAATACAAAAAATCATCGAGGCAATTTTTGTTGCCTCGAAGCCTCGTTTAATCCATTTAACTACAGTGGGCCTACACACGGAGCACTGCGTTTCCCCACGGACCGTTATTAGTGATGCACAGCCTGCTAAACTCTATTCATGTTACAGGGCTCTCAAGTCTCATGCGTTCACCGTGAGACACACGCATTTTAGTCTGTTCACACGCTCACACTTATTTCTCATGCTGATAAATAACTGATAGCTTATAGGGCTGTGACGGTTGCCGTAACAACTAACAACCGCACCACCGCGATGGTAAAGTGCCGTTCGCCACCGTCACGTCACTCTGACAAATATAGGTGTAATAAATATGAGAGTTGCGATAACGATTGCTAGTTGTAGCCTTTCAGTTGTGGGTGGTTTTATTTAAAAGATTTTACATTAACAGAAATTATTGGCATACGTTTCCGTTGGTGCGTTCGAGCGCAGGCCTGCACGGCAAAACCCAGGTTATTCTGCGGGTTCTGCAATGGATCTTGTTGTGAAATGAACAGATACGTAAAATCAAAACTGGCTATGACCCGCTTGCTTAGTGTCGGAGCGCGCGCAGGTTTTGCCGCGGTTGCGGAGAGACATCTCTTCATTTGCGCTCCTGTGCACATCTTCTGAACGCGCATTTAGTGCAGCTGTACACATTTTAATCTGGACAATGTCAACAAGTAAGTTTCACATCAACGAGTCGGAAAAAGTAAAGTTTTTATGGCAATCTGAATAGGAAAGCCAATGTAGGTTTAAACAGTTTGTTTCAAATGGAATTGTTAAGGACTGTAAGGGTTAATACGCCACTGACTGAAGTTACTGCAACAAGAGCTTTTTTATTTAGTATTTAGCTTTCTTATATCATTTAAGTTTTCATTATTTACTGATGTTTATTTAAATGTTTTATGTGCTGTAGTGTGCCGTTTCACTGATGGATTTGCGCGTTAAACATTGACGGATGTTTCATCCTCATTTATTTCAGATATCATATTTCAATTATTTAACAATTTCAAGTATTTAAATAAGGTCTATATTTCTCTTCCACTCGTCATGTGGTTGCTACACGCAAATATAATAATATAAATATTATTTATATAAATAATATATATTTCTCAACCACCGCACCACCGCGGTCGATTTGTCTATTACCACCGCGGTGGTAAAAAACTGCCACCGTCACAGCCCTAATAGCTTATTGAAATGGTGAACTGATATTTTACTTAGTTTTAGTCTATTTTACGAGTGAAACTTGTTTTCCGGCTGCATTGAGTCCATCAAACTAGATGCGGACTAGTGGACGCCGAATCCTGTTATTTACACATTTCATCTGTCTGGTCTGCGTGAATGAACTGCACAGTTTAACGTGCTACACGCGTGATGCTCATGAATTTGTCTGCGTCTGCGCTGAATGAGGACATGAACTTCACCTCCAGAGTTGCGCTGAGAGTTTATTTCACAAACATGTTATTGTTTGAGTGAAGAAACAGACATACTAAAAAATAAGCGTCTTCTGACAACCTGCCAAAATAAAAGTCATAGGCTATTGTTTGAAATTATTAGTTCCATTTTTATTCATGTTTCTTATTTATATATTTGTATTATATTGCATTTTGAATTTAATATGGCAATGGAATGTACTAAATGGGTTTAGTTTTCACAGATATTAATGTATGCTATTTCAGCAATAAAAACTAATTGTTCTAAAAAGGAAACAAATTAGTTGTTTTACTCATTTTAAGAGACCTGTCTTATTTTCTCTTGTATATTTAGTATTGCTTTTTAATAAAGAAAAAGTACTTATTATCCGAATACCCGATTAATCGATGGAAAATCAGTAGAATACTCGATTAGTAAAAGAATCGATAGCTGCAGCCCTACTTGAGAGAAACCTCTCCCCTTCCACACTGAAAGTGTATGAAGCCGCCATCGCCGCACATCACGAACCAGTTTCTGGCAAGTCTCTAGGACAGCACGACCTGGTCATTAGGTTCCTTAGGGGCGCGAGAAGGCTGAATCCGTCTCGTCCAGAACATATTACACCGATCCTCATCCAACTTCACTGGCTCCCAATATCCCAAAGAATTCAATATAAACTCCTTCTCCTATCCTTTAAGGCACTTCGTAACCTTGCTCCCACATATCTGTCTGATTTACTCCACCCTTTCACTCCCTCCCGTGTCCTCCGTTCCTCCTCTTCTGGTCTTCTGTTCATTCCTTCTGTTAAAATGGTCACAATGGGGGCCAGGGCCTTTAGTCACGCTGCCCCTAAACTTTGGAACTCACTACCCATCCATATCCGTCAGCTGGACTCCATCAACATTTTTAAATCACAACTCAAAACCTACCTCTTTAAATCTGCTTATTCATTGTAATCCTTTGTGTTTTTATTTTTAAGTATTGGTGTTTTATTTGCTTGTGTTTCTGTTGTAAGGTGTCCTTGGGTGTCCTGAAAGGCGCCATTAAATAAAATGTATTATTATTATTATTATTATTGTCCCTCTTGGGACCTTGAAGTGGTCCTGACGGGCCTCCAGAGGCCCCCCTTCGAGCCCCTTGGAGAGGCCGCTCTTTCTCATCTTACGATGAAGACGGCCCTCCTGGTGGCACTCGCCTCCATCAAGAGGGTAGGGGACCTACAAGCATTCTCTGTGTCCACGGATTGCCTAGAATTCGAGCCTGGAGACTCTCACGTGATCCTGAGACCACGGCCTGGCTACGTGCCCAAGGTTCCCACCACTCCCTTCCGGGACCAGGTGGTGAACTTGCAGGCGCTCCCCACTGGGGAGGAAGACCCAACCCCATCCGTGTTGTGTCAAGTATGCGCGCTGCGCCTCTACTTGGACCGCACGCAGAGCTTCAGAAGCTCTGAGCAGCTCTTTGTCTGTTTTGGAGGTCAGCAGAAGGGGAGGGCTGTCTCCAAACAGAGACTGGCACACTGGATCGTGGACGCTGTCGCTACGGCATACCGATCTCAAGATCGCCCCTGCCCATTAGGAGTGAGGGCACACTCCACTCGGGGTGTAGCCTCCTCGTGGGCACTGGCTCAGGGCGCCTCTCTGGCAGACATCTGCAGAGCTGCGGGTTGGGCTATGCCCAACACCTTCGCGAGGTTCAACAACCTCCGTGTAGAACCGGTGTCAGCCCGTGTCTTGCATGGTAACAGGTAGGACCGGCGACCGGTAGGGCGTACGCCTGCAAAACGCCTTAGGCCGGGGACCAGCTGAGTTATCTACCGCATAGCTCTAACCGGACCTAGTGCGCCGGATGTGGTAACCCCCCCCCCCACTGGGTGGTTCCGTCTGATGTTTTCGTCATGGTTGGTTCCCCACCTCGGGAACACATGACCTCCCCTAGGTGGACTTCCACCTTGCGGTACTCCCAGTCCGCACATTTTCCCATGAGTTCTCCCCTGCCGGCGGGTGTCTCCACTAATTCCTCCCCATGGTAGGTAGTGGTCTCTGTAGCATTTTTCCCCCAGGGGGGAATAATGCTTACCCAGTGGCCCTTACGGTGTCTAAGAAACTAAGTCTTTTTTTCTTAATTTCCAGTAAAAATGTCGAAACATTCTTGAATCAAGAAGCATTTTCTTGATGAGCAAACTGACCCAAGAAAATAAGTCTTGTTTTTAGTAAAATAAATATGAAATTTCAGTGAATTTGTGCTTAAAACAAGCAAAAAAACCTGCCAATGGGGTAAGAAAAATAATCTTGAATTGAGTGACTAAGAAAAAGGTCAACCTTAATTCAAGATTATTTTTCTTACCCCGTTGGCAGATTTTTTTGCTTGTTTTAAGCACAAATTCACTGAAATTTCATATTTTCTTATTTTCTTAGGTCATTTTGCTCATCAAGAAAATGCATCTTGATTCAAGAATTTGTAGACATTTTTACTGGAAAACAAGAAAAAAAGACTAAGTAAGAAAGTCATTTTTTGCAGTGAAGAATTAATGATGCTCAAATTTAAATTCCACTCTAAAACAGCTGCAGGCCTTAATGCTAAGAAAAAATCACTGGTCACTGGCCAAAATCAAAGTAATGACATAAAGCAAAAAAGCCAAGGGAGCACAAACCCCATCAGGTGACAGAAATGTCATTGGCCTGAAACAAAAAAAATATTAATGATGTGTGAAAATCAATAGAGAAACAATTTGTGTACAGGAGAGTACATAGATAACAGCTAAGAAAAAAATATGACTCACCATTTCAGGACTCCCTATGTTTGTAGCATCATCAGAACTGGTGTTTCGGAGTGGGCTCGCTATATTTGTGACCTCATCAGAACTGATATGATGATCGGAAGTGAATGCCAGGGGTCTGGGAACCTTCTTATTCTTTGCTTGCTTTACCTGGAAAAACATAAAGAAATTTTTAAGGAAAAAATAAAGAAAAACATTTTAAAAAATTGTTTAACAGGATGCTAGGTTCACAAGTGGTGGTTGGGGAGAGACTCCTGATGATTGTAAAGCACTTTGGGTGTAATTTAGTACATCTTAAACTGCTATGCTATATAAATGCTTATTCTGATTGAATTATTTTTTTTAGTGCGGTCCAGTTTATAAAACATTCAAGCCAAAAAAAATTAGCCAAATACTCAATAAAACAGTATGCATACATTATGAAGACATTGTGGAACTTCATCCTCAGAGCTGGTGCTTTGATCTTGTGTGTCTACGGCCCTGCTCTGAGAAAGGGAACTCTTCAGTTTTTGTAACACCTGGTCTCTGGCTGTCTCTTTAATCTTGGTTTGCTTTGCCTGAAAAAAATGTAGGGGGTAATAAATAAAAAAAATGTTAACACCTTCACAATGTCACATTCATGCTGATATACTGAAATTTGATGCAGGTTTTTTTCTGATTAGAAAATATTTTGACAGCAGTCACAATGAATCTTTGCTTTGCATCTAAAGCTTTATTTGACCAATTTTTGTTATATCTGAGATTACTGCTTTGCTGGAGATGGCAGCATGACACACTTTATTTATAAGCTTAATGTGATTAGAACAGTGTGCTGCATGTCTTTTAAGAAACTAATAACTTCATATTCTTTGGCTTTTTATGAAATGGCCTTCCAGTGAAAAAGTACTGTATTTTTAATGCTGTAATTTTTTTCCCTTTAGTTGTAGAAGTCTTACTTGTGGACTTCCTGCATGAAAGAGGTCTCTATAGCTCCGACTATGAATTAAACATATATAGTGTTTATTTATGAAGGTATTTCAGTAGCAAAACTTGAGAGCATGTAGATTTTAATTTGTGAACTTGTAAAGTAAGTATTTGTACATGTACACTAAAATGTACACTCACAACCCCAATGTGAAAACTTGTAAAATAAAAAACTGAAGTTGAATGTTGAGATTTGCACTCGTGGACAAAACTCACAAATCTGTCTTCTGCATTTGAAGTTGCAGAAAAGTAGTCACAAATGTGTAAACTGGCATTTACAAAATACATTGGCAGATACAAATGCATAGCACATATTTACACGTTTTCCTAGATTCAGATTTGAATTGCAACCACAAATAGGCATCTACAACCTCTCAAACCTTTCCCTGCAGTTTCAAATGTTCCCACCTTGACTTTTGCTACTACTTTCGCGATAAACCCGTTGAAAAACTAACTTGTGCACTTGAAAGCTCAGAGGCGAGAGAAAGAACGACATTTGATGACGTCACGCGGCTGAGCCCCACTGCCCCCTAATGGCAGGACAAAAAGTTTTTTTACAGTATTTAATTTAAGGTGAAACTCTAAATCAATAAATACATTTTCCTTTTCAAAAATACTACTTACTGCAACTTTTTTAGTTGCAGTAAGTTTGCTCCATATTTAGTTTGTTAGCTCCATATAGTTTGCTCCATATTTATTGCTCCATAATGCGTACAATTCCCCAATTTAAGTACAAACAGAGAAAAACTAAGTACTACTCTTCTGGAAAGAATTAAAAAAATTAACATGATCATTCATCCGTTTTTTCCAAGTGCGCACAGTCGTGAACTACCTGAGGTAACGTTAGTTAGAGACTCTGATGACAAGAGTATAGGAGATTTTTCCTCAATAGATGTTTAGATCACTAAACATCACTATTACTATCAAATTGTCAATATTACATACTTATCCATATCCACTCACCAGCCTGGCTTTTTTAGCCTCCATCTTGTTGTTGGTGTCCAACATTTTCTTTTTGACATGAACACCCCTGCTTTCATCCTTTTTCCATATGTCCTTTCCCCAAATAAGTAAGTTTTCCTTCACGACGAGGTCTTTGAACGGATCTGTTATAATAGGTGCAAATAAAGTTTAGCTTACACCTGCTAACGTTACCAAAAAAAGCGACACAATAGCGCAATAAAACACTTGAAAGTGTATAGAAGAAATAAAAAACAGACAGACCTCCAAACAGCATGACTTTTGCAGGCACAGTCTTCTCTGGTTCTTTACGTGTAGGCCACTTTATTTCTAGCCAATTGTCATCTCTATCAAGGTCAGGTTTTGACGTAACTTGACTAAGCTGATCTATATTAGCTAGAAGGATCGATGTACTCTCCACTTTTAATGACTTATCATGTAAGTAATAAATTGCAAACTGGAACGGCATTGTGTCATAGTAACGTATCCTGCTGCAAAAGACGTCGCGTAGTGCGGGAGCATCCAGCGAAGTGAGTACCATCTGCTGCTCTGATTGGCTGAAGGCAACACTAAGACACTTGATTGGTCACATACTCAAAATAAAAGCTGTAGAATCCAGTAGAGAATACCCTGAAATCATCATGGCATCAAAACGACAGTATAAGACACTTTTAAAATCCGATGGGACCCAACCAGATACGCCAAGAACCTCAAAATACAGAAAACTTCAACAGAAAAATGTAAACGAAAAACATATTTTTTTCTCCTTTATTCATATGTTATGTTATGCTTACTGTATGTTTTAATCATTTACATTTATGCATTTGGCAAACGCTAAAAGTGACTTATATTGCATTATGCTATACATTTGTAAGTTAGTACAATCCTAGAATCGAACCAATGACCTTGGTGTTGCTAGCGCCATGCTCTAGCCACTGAGCTACAGGAAAGCTATGATCATCTATCACAATGTTGTATAACAGTAATCATTATCCATGTTGTGAAAGCTAATGGAATGAATTAATATACTATAATTTATGCAATATGTGGGCAAAATGGCTATAAATGGGCAGACCCATTCAATACAATGTATCTATAAACTGTATCTAATTTGCATATTATTGTGTTCTTGGGTCAACAGTAATGAAAAATGTAGTGTAATAATAGGAGTAATAATTTACAATGTTTTCATAGTAATATGTAATATTTCATAGGAATATTGATATATAATTACTTTCCCTATTCACTTGTGTCCTCCCAAACTGCCTGGTAAACATGATTTACTTCCTGCATAAACTGCTAAGACTAGTAAGACTAGTTAGTTATCACATTTTTTTCTAAGTATGTTCATTCATTGGTCTAAATAAATACTATGAGATTAAACTGATTGCCCTTTGATTAACCGCTAATTGGTCATACTATTGTCAGGGTTCTGGTAGACGGAGAGCACACCACTGAGGTAGATAAGGAAAAACAGGCAAGTATCCAAAAACAGGCAAGTATCCAAAAACAGGCAAGTATCCAAAAACAGGCAAGTATCCAAAAACAGGCAAGTATCCAAAAACAGGAAAATACTTATCGGGGTTGAGAATTGCTTTGAAGACAACACGACTGAACCGTGAAGAACAAAAAGGTGCAAACTTAAATAGAGTCCTGATGATGTGATGCAGGTGTGGACTAATCAAAAATGGTGGATGTGTGGTGCATGCTGGGAAATTGAGTTCAAAACTCCGGGGAGAGGGAACGGGTGAAGCGAGCTGGCGGTGATGACATGGGGGGCGTGGCCGGTGGTGCTGAAACCGTTACAGTACGCCCCCTCCCGAAAAGGCGTGACCTCACGCCGTAACATATCCAACAGAGGAGGACAGGTGGGGGTTCAGGAGGAGGACGGAGTTTGGTAGAAGACAGATGAGGACGGGCAGACAACCAGAAGAACCAAGAGGGTGTAGATGGGAGAAGGAGCCAGGGCAGAGATAGAAGGGGACCGGAGCAGGAGGAACCAGCGAGAATCCTGACCACTACCCTGATGGTGACCGCCGAAGGAGCCGATGGAGGACGGCGCCGTGGAGGAGGAGGAGAGGCTGACGACGTCAAGGAACCGACTGATAGAGGCGACCCAGGTGGAGGTGGAGTCCGAGTCGGAGACAGAAAGCCGATAAGCCAGGGTGACACCGAGGATCCAGCGGAATCAAAGTCGCACTCGACCGAGGCGGAGGCAGAGACCTGGGAGTCCGCGGCGAGACCGGAGCGACTGATGACCAAGGAGTAGTCGACGGGAGGGAGAAGGCCAACAGAGCTGACGGGACGGAGCGACGAGGCGTAGCAGGAGGAGCAGAGTCCTTAGGCGAAGGCGGCTCGCCGACCGACCCAGACGGATCCGGAGAGAGGAGGGAGCCAGGCCGAGCCAGTGGACGACCGGACAATGATGCAGACGAGGGAGGATGAGGCTGAGGGGACGTCACAGGGTCGATGGGCCGAGGTGGAGTCTGGGGTTCAGTCTACTGTCAGGGTTCTGGTAGACGGAGGGCACACCACTGAGGTAGATAAGGAAAAGGAGTTTATTTCAAAAACAGGTAAGTATCCAAAAACAGGTAAGTATCCAAAAACAGGTAAGTATCCAAAAACAGGTAAGAATGCAAAAACAGGAATATCCAAAAAACAGGTAAGTATTCAAAAAACAGGTAAGTATTCAAAAAACAGGTAAGTATTCAAAAAATAGGTAAGTATTCAAAAAACAGGTAAGTATTCAAAAAACAGGTAAGTATTCAAAAAAACAGGTAAGTATTCAAAAACAGGTAAGTATTCAAAAACAGGAAACTACTTATCGGGGTTGAGAATTGCTTTGAAGACAACACGACTGAACCGTGAAGAACAAAAAAGGTGCAAACTTAAATAGAGTCCTGATGATGTGATGCAGGTGTGGACTAATCAAAAATGGTGGATGTGTGGTGCATGCTGGGAAATTGAGTTCAAAACTCCGGGGAGAGGGAACGGGTGAAGCGAGCTGGCGGTGACGACATGGGGGGCGTGGCCGGTGGTGCTGAAACCGTTACAACTATCACTTAAGACACTGTCTTAAGTTAACATAACGGCTTTGTTTATGCAACTGGCCCCTGATGTCCTCTACGGTGGCCCTGTTTTGTAACAGAAAGTCATATTTGTTATATTTCTGCAAAAGTGCTTCATTTAATCTTTATATTAATTCAGTCATTTTTAAAGACTAAGAAGTTTTTGTCATGGTAAAAACTTCAAACATTTGGTCTCTTTGAAAGTAATGTGCTCTTGACAGGGAATCTACTTATCCTGTACAACTGTTACATGTGTGGTGTCAGAGAAATTCACTCAGATATAATGTCTACTACAGTGGTCAAAGTCTATTCCTGGGTCCCAGGAGGATATTATTATTTCATATTTTTTTATTTTTTGTGTACAAAAATACACTTTTGCCTAAACAAAAGTTGCATGGACTTAAAATGTTTACTCTATAGAGTGCCTAATTTGTTCTCAACAGCTTTACAACAACACACCCTCAATGCTGAGACATTTTAGAGCTAAACATGAGAGCACATCTACTGCAAATGGACCATGTACTATCAACCAAGGTATAACGCTTCTGATCAGTCATTAATTTGTTTGTGAATTTCTGTCTTTACAATGAGATATCTTAAGTAGTGCATAGTTATGTATTACTTGATTTACTGTATTTTAAATACTTTTCTGTTTTTCAGGGATCAGAAAACAAATGATTGATGGGGCCTTGGTCAATATGATAGTTAAATATTACCAGCCATTTTCAATTGTTGGAAGATTCTGGTTTTAAGGAATTTGCATTTCATTAAAGAAAATGGTGGATGAAAAATACAAGGAGGCCAAAGAGAAGGCAAAAGAAGAGGTGAAAAAGGCCAGAGCTGTAAGCCTCACATCCGATATGTGGACATCTCTTCATACGGATGCCTATTTGGCAGTGACATGCCATTTTATAAATGAAAATGATCAGATGTCCACAGTTTTACTGGGGGTGGGAAAGTTTTCAAATGCTCGCACTTCTGCAAATATAGCTGAAGTGAAAGCTTTGATTGAGGAGTGGGGCATTCAAAACAAAGTTAGATGTCTGGTAACTGATGCTGCTGCCAACATGACAGCATGTGCCAGCATCCTGAATCTGCGCTGCACAAACTGCATAGCACATGCTCTAAACCTGGTTGTGAAGAAGGCAATAGAACAAACACCAGGATTAGTGGATATTACACTAAAGGCAAGAAAAATTGTTGCTCATTTCAGGTCCAGCACAACAGCAAGAGAAAGATTATTGGTGTTACAAAATCAGATGGGCAAACCAAATCATAAGTTGATCCAGGAGGTGGATACGCGTTGGAACAGCACATATGCCATGTTAGAGCGTGTCTTTGCTCAGAGGGAGCCAGTAGGTGCTGCTTTGGTAACTTTGAAGACAAACCTCACACCTTTGACTTCAGAAGAGTACCAGATAGTAAATGAATGTCTTGGTGTAATGTGTCACTTCAATGACGCTTCCGGTGTAATGTGTCACTTCAATGAGGCTTCCACTGAATTGTCAGAGGAGAAGAGAGTGTCAGGGTCAAAGGTTATTCCACTAACACGAATGCTGAGGCATGCAATTACCTCAAAGACCTCACAGGTTCAAGATGAGACAGCTTTGCAATTGTGCAACAACCTCATAAGACTTCTTTCTGAGCGGATGTCTACATATGAGACTATGAGTGTCATGATTCTGCCAATTTTGCTTGATCCACGCTTTAAATCTTTAGGTTTCTGCAGCCAGTCAACTGCACAGACTGCTGTCGTTAGTGTGCGCAGTGTTAAAAAGCTTCGAGTAACGAACATTTTAATGATACACTTGAGGGAAAAGGTTTGGTGCTTCGGAAAGCTTAATTTCACCATCACTACTATTTTCTTGTCCAAATAGTGTACAGCAGGGATGACCGACGAAGGTAGGAGTAATGTCCAATATACTTTTTAATAGACACACACGGCGGTAGGATACACTAGTAACAATTATCATTACATTTATGACGAGACAAGGAAACATTACACAGGCAGAGTATATAGTGTCCTTGTGATGGGGCTGATGACTGTCAGGTGCAGGGATTGCAGAGGAGACACAGGTGCGGGAGCGTGAAGGATCATGGGAAGTGAAGTTCTTGGGGAAAACACGGGGAGAAACAGAGGGAAACCGTGACAAATAGAAGGTTATCTTGGTTTATATGTCTTACCCACGTTAACTCACCTATGGCCAGACATACAGTCCACCAATAATATTAAAGCAACAGTTGTAGCAACACCAACAAGCAACTTCACACACAGATGTATGGCATAAAGTGATAAAGTCTACCAAATACCTTTTGGTAACATAAAAATAACTTGATAACCGAAACATTTAATGTTAAATGGTCAAACGTGTAGGGTCACTTGAATGACAGGTTTGCAATGCATTGACTTAAAAAAGCTTATGTTTTAAAATGAGTTTTGTAAACAACAAAATTGTGCCAACTTATTTTCTTCTCTTCTTATTACAAAACAACAATATTATTTCAAAAAAGGTTGTGACATATTTGACTTCTAAATGAAAAATGGAACCAGTAAGAGGCCAACAGATTGGAACCTTTTCAGTACTGTTTAAAAAGCATCTCAGCCTATAACAGGTTGATAAAATAGCTACTTCAAGGTTGGCTAAGATGCTCAAATATATTAAAATATTTGTTGTTGTGGATTATTTGGAGCAATTTTCATGCCTTTTTTTTGCTCTTATTCTGTTGTCCTGGGTGTACTATTATTCTGAAATGTAGAAATAAATTATTATAATAAAAAATGAGTAAATGACCTTAAACTTTTGAGGATCCTTAATGTATGTTGTGTTCACATAACTTCCTTCATTTTTTCCTGTAGTATATTTCAAAGTCGCTGTTGTAAAGTTTGCCTTGGCTTTACTGTGATTATAAACCACCAGGGCCAATTATTCTGAAAAGCCAGTCATCATCATCAGATTGTATACTTTTTCAATCACAAATCCTGAAATTTTACAAACCGTTGTTTAGTTTAAGGCAGATATCCTCTTTCGAAAGTCTAAAAAGGCAGTCTTACGGTACGATCACACAGAACGCGCTTTTCATGTTCGAAAACGCGAGGCGCGCCGCGCTGCTCTTTTGGTGACTCTTTGAAAAGAGCAGCACGCAGCGTTTTTTGTATGTTGCTAGGTAACCCGAAACAGCCACAACAAGTTTCTCCTCCATGTCTCCATGCGTTCCGAGCATTGCCACAAGGGAAGCCCCGCCTCTCCACTCATTCGATTGGACAATGGAAAAAAGCGCACATGACGTCAAGCGCTTTTCTGCTCAGATTTGAGTTTTTTCAACTTCGGGCGCTCAGAGCGCTCCGCCAAAAACGCGAGGCGCAGCAGGCGGCAGAAACGCGAGGCGCCCGGCGCATAAGCAGCGCGCAAAACGCTCCCTGCCAACTGAAAACAATTCAAATGAGGCGCGTCTCACAGCAAAAGACGCGTTCTGTCTGATCAGGCCCTTAGTCCTTATCCAGTGACGTATGTGTAGGATGTTTTTTGTTAGTCATGGTCTTTCTCCCATTGTCTGGACATTAGTCTCCTAACTCCACAATAGTTTATGCTGTTTCTAGATGTGCTATCATGAGCCATCTTTCACAAAAGTACAAGTTGTCCTTTTAAACCACGTTAGAGCATTGTTCAGTCTAACCTACATACATTCAGTAACTTATACAAATGTATGTAACACACTGATAGAACGCAAAGCAGAAGCTGGTTCAACGCTGTCAATGTACGTAAAATTTTCCCACCAATAGCCCACAGCAAGGTCATGCCGTGTTCTCACTTTCCATTTTTAAGTGGGACAACTTTAATACTCATGTTCGCATTAGCACTGATGGTGGAATCTGGGTCCTTGTCTTTCAAATTCTCTTTTTCATCCGTCTCTTTCTCTCGATCTCGACTGTTCTGATTGCTCCGCCTGATCTTCAATGTTGACTCCAACCCCGTGCCCTCAAACAGCCGTGCCATGAAGGCAAGACCCTCACGTCGGATATATGACTTTCCAGCAAAGGTGTAAAGAACAGGGTTTATGCAGCTACTGACAAATGCCACAGTAGAGGTTAGGGCCCGGAATGATGTCCAAATTTTATCCAGTCTGTCAGAGGATAAAGAAAAATAATTTTCTTAATAAGACAAGAACAACATGTTCACATAGTCACAGTTTAATATGTCCAAATAATAAGTCAGAATAAACACATCTCTGGTGAAAATTTAGGAGACCAATCCAAAAGCACACCCCAGGAAGGCTATACACATTATGTTGTCTAAAAATGAATAAGATTTTTTTGTGCAAATCCTCTTTTTTTTCAGTTTTCATTTTCCGTCAATAAAAGTATTTTATTTATAAGTGGTCTTGAGTTTTTTTTTTTTTAGAATGAAGCCATACATAAACTAGTAATGAAACACATTTAACAAGTCCAAGAAGTGCATCAAAACGGTAATGTGATTTTGCCTCAAGATATTGAGCCCTGTATCATTAAGGGTAATACAATTTTGCTGGAAACATTAATATTGATTTTAAATGCTTTCCCCACTCGTTTATAATTTGGGTGAGTATTTTCATATTAAAAGTGATAGTTCACCCACAAATGAAAATTCTGCCATAATTTCTCACCTTCTTGTCATTTACACCTGTCAGGTTTTCCTAAAGTAAAAATTAGCCCTGAAAAGGTGTTTTTGCGACTGGCCCTACTGCATATGCATTTGTAGGAATGTACTTTTCAGACGCAAACTTTATGGGAGGAGAGTATTTAAATAAATTATGCAAAGCCATTTACTAACATTGCCTCTCGTCTGTTTAGTGGTATTTGCACCGTAATTTAACACCTAAATAAAGCATATCTTAAACCCTGCGCTTATTTTTTGTGTTCTTGGTAGATTTCGTTGGTCATTTTGTTGTATGTGTCTGAGAGTGTGTTTGTTTACCTCACTTTTGTCAGCGAATCTTTTGGATATAAAGCAGCAGTGACCTGCGCAAATAAAACATTATTCCCTTGAATGGGATTACAGCGATATCTTGATGAATAGTATAAAATATACATTCATGTCTGATAATTAAGAAAATTGTATCAGTTTTGTGGTCACGTAATGTGGCCAATCATATCAATCATAGTGTGGCATAACCCATAGTGTAAAGGTCCCTTATACTCTTTAACCCCTGTTTGTTATATTCGGTTTATTTCTTAATAGATGATGACACACACACACCTGCACCATATTTATGACGTGGTAAGGTAGCCAGAAAAGACCGAAGGAGACGACAATGACTAGAATGAGTTTCTCACTGCGGATGCGTCTACGAAACCTGGTCTTGCGAATTCTTCGCAGGATACACACATAACTACTTATGATCACCCCGTATGGCAACAAGAAGCCGAGCACAGTTTCCGAACAGTACTGCAACACCGCCTGAAATAAATGACACAGATGATAAAATACATAAGACATACTGCATGATGTAGCCTATTAATACACAAGGGATGTTGTAAATTATATGTGATGCATTATAAATGCATATTACACTTAAATGTTATTGTTGTAGTGACGGTTGTTATTATTTTCAATGAGTAATTTGTCTTTAAACTCACATATTGTGGTTTTGAGTGTTTACAGTCGCACACTTTCTGACTTTCTGAACCACTTTCAATCCTGAAAAACAAAGTGGGCACAGAGAGTCCCAGAGCAAGAATCCACAATACAATTAGCAACCTAAGGACTGTCCTGCGGTTGCTTAAGGCACCAACACGCTTTGGCCACACTATAGCAACCAGCCTGTGCAGACTCATTAGCATTATCAAAAATATTGAAGCGTACATGTTGGCGCAACAGAGGTAGAACAGAATTTTACACAGTGCAAGGCCAAAAATCCAGCTGCGTTTAATTAAGTAAACAAGGAAAAATGGCGTCAGCAGCATGAGGAATCCATCGGCTAAGGCTAGGTTTAGGATCAGGAGTGTGGTGATGGAACGCAGACGAGCTCGAGCCAGGATACTCCAGACGATGAAGATGTTTCCAGGGACACCGAGGAGACACACAAGGCCGAGGATCGCAGCGCCGGCGACTGCTCCACCGCTGTTGCTCATAATCGAGTCGATAACTCTTCCCTTTCCATTGGTGGTATTGGAGAAAAGTTGGTTTGACATGTTAAAGGACAGAGGAGGAGAGGAAACATGGAGGTCGGTGTGGTTGTAGGCCATCTGAAAGAAAAGGAAATAGAAAGGACATTGTCAGAAAGATAAAAGTAAACGTCACAGAACATCTCAAACAATACCCTAGCCCCTAGCAGCAATTATTTCCACAGAGCCACTAATTGTGCATTAGTAAATGCATTAGCATAGCAAAAAATGTCTCTCGGATAAATTACAGAATATTTTTTTTCACTAAAGCAATATTGGAAGTCTTTCTAACGTGACTGTTATCTCATCATACTACCTTGTCAACCAGACCTTCCTATCAGGTCAACCAAGTTAAACCCATAAAGTACTTGTACGTGGCCTGAAAATAAACTCCTTAAAACTCTGTGGGAAAGGAACCAGAGTGACAGAGAGATACTGTATATGCAGAAAAGGAGGCAAAAGTCAAAGAAAAGAACATACTAGAGAACGTAAAAAGCAGAAGCTTAGGGTTGTATGCAACCCGGACAACTGTGGTGCCGCATAGTTTTGTGTTTACAGTGAATGTGCGATTAATACACCCCGTTGTTTCTGTTTTTGTGTTAATTTTATGTAAACACTGTGAAATTGTGTTTTTTAGGGGGAGGGGGCGACTACTTTTTTGGCTTTTTGCAGAGGGCTGTTGTCTAACAACAACACTTCATGGGGACAAACAAGAAATGTGCGTCAACGATTCGAGCCTCTGGCTGGGCAAAAACACAGCATTTGGCCGACATACCCAAGGAATTACAAAGATCGCAATCTAAACCATGGAGGTATCGATGGCAAGACGGCCAGCCCGAAAATGTGGACAGGCTGCAGAGACAACACCAAAGAGGCAGACGATGGGGGTAAGACAGAGGTAATGAAGAAGAGGAAACAGACCACCTCTGCCATCGTTGTTCTGTAATGTGCGCACCCTGAGGAATAAGATGGATTAACTCAAATTTATACCAGAATTTGTACCTTGAGTCATTTGCCATGGTTTTACTTAATATTTTAATTATTTTTAGCATAAAAGAAAAATCTATCATTTTGACCCATACAATGTTTGGCTGTTGCTACAAATATACCCATGTATATACCTACACTGTAAAAAAATTCCCTGTTAAATTACAGTAAACAACTGGCAGCTATATTTGCCAGCACATAGCTATAATTTTACAGCATACCTACTGTAATCTGCAACAACAGTTTATTACTGTAAAAGACATTATAATTTTCACAGTATAATACTGTTATTTTAGTGTTCCTGCTGTGATTTCCATTAATTGTTTATTACCAGAGGTGGGACCAAGTCATTGTTTTCAAGTCCCAATCAAGTCCCAAGTCAAGAGAGGCGAGTCCAAGTCAGGTTGCAAGTCCTGAATGTTAATGGAACTGAATCAATATCACTTTTGTGCCCACAAAAATCACCATTATTGTGATCAGTGTTTGCTTTAGTTGGGCTCCTGATCCTTGTCTTCAGCGAAGTTACTTATTCAGTGTTGTAATAGTGTTTCAGAAAGAACGTTTGTGCACTAAGACAGAAATGCTAAAAAACAAGTTACATGACATTTAAACATATGACATTTAACATAAAAAAGTAATAATACTGATTAATTGATGACTAGTACGAGTGCTCTGAATTGTAAATGCACATGAACTTCGACAAAATAAACCGGAACATATTACTGACACACTTAGACATCAACACTCATCACACAAACCTCAACAATGGTGACCATTATCAAAGTAATTCAGATAAACAGATCAACTGCAATGCATGCTGGGAGTCATGAATGAGTTTTGTACTATGATGTTACCCAGCATGCATTGCAGCATGAAGTTTTCTTTTGTTGATTGTCACCATTGTTGAGATTCATACACTGATTCTTCATGTGTCTGTGTGTCTGTGTAGTTAAGCTGTTTAAACAGGTTGTGATTATATTTGTTATTTCCTAAATAAATTCACAGTGTTTTATAAGCTCATACTCCAGTAGCAAAGAACTGATATTGACAGTGAACAAGAGAAGACAAACTTTAAAATGAATTCATCATTAAACAGAAGTGAGTCTCTGTCTAAGCTTGCTTTGACCCAATGATTGTATTTTAATACAGCTACAACAGCCAAAGAAAACTAATTTAACATTAAAAGAAAAAAGTCAAAAGCCCAACTTAAGCAAACACTGATCACAATAATGGTGATTTTTGTGGGCACAAAAGTGATATTGATTCAGTTCCATTAACATTCAGGACTTGCAACCTGACTTGGACTCGCCTCTCTTGACTTGGGACTTGAAAACAATGACTTGGTCCCACCTCTGGTAATAAACAATTAATGGAAATCACAGCAGGAACACTAAAATTACAGTATTATATTGTGCAAATTATAATGTCTTTTACAGTAATAAACTGTTGTTGCAGATTACAGTAGGTATGCTGTAAAATTACAGCTATGTGCTGGCAAATATAGCTGCCAGTTGTTTACTGTAATTTAACAGGGAATTTTTTTACAGTGCACTGGTTTTGTGGTCCACGGTCACATATTACTAAGGATGTCAAGGACTGTATCAGGAGGCTTGCCTTTAGGAACAAGGATCAAGTGCAACTAAGATCTGCACAGAGCCATGAAAGTGATGGGGGTGAGTTTCCCCTCCTCCAATATCTGTTTGAGAACCATGATGTCTTTTGGGTTTTTCTATGCACTACAAATGCATTTTAGGTATGACAAATACATAAGAAAAGAAAATCTAATACAACTTCAGTCATAACAAACTTGTGGTCTCATAAAAACTACAAATAGGGTAGGCCAGAGTCTGCTAGATGCTGATGTTCTAGTTCTTTTTCATTCAAGTTTTTCCATCAAGTTTTTTTTGTATCATACATACAGTGTAGATTTGTGTTGTTATAATTTATGTTGACTGTTTGCTCAAAAAGATGGTCTATACAGATTTAAATGAGAAGTATATCAACTAGAAAGAGCAAACTCCTTTACCTCTTGACCTAAGAAAAACCTTTTGGTAACCGGAAGTTTCATCTGTGAAATTACTCATCATTCAGTGATGAGGTATAGATAGCCAGGGCTGGAGGAGAGACAGGATGATGATTATCACACATTACTAAACTAAAAGACAATGTTCTGTCAACATTTACACACCCTCGTCTCATTCAAAACCAGAATGGATGTCATTTCTGTGCAACACAAAAAAATGTTTTGATGAAAGGTTATGCTTTACACCCAACCGGCTAAAGAAAGTTGACTGTTTAATTAGCTGCTGCATTATTCATATTTTTTCTTGTGTTTGTTTTAAAGTGATCATTTTTTCTGTAATGAAATAATGTGTACACTGTAAAAAAATTCCCTGTTAAATTACAGTAAACAACTGGCAGCTATATTTGCCAGCACATAGCTGTAATTTTAATCTGCAACAACAGTTTATTACTGTAAAAGACATTATAATTTGCACAATATAATACTGTTATTTAACATTTACGCATTTAGCAGACGCTTTTATCCAAAGCGACTTACATTGCATTATCCTGTTCATTTAAACATAGGTATGTGCAATCCCCTGGGATCGAACCCACAACCTTGCGTCGCTAATGCAATGCTCTTACCACTGAGCGAGTCCAAGTCAGGTTGCAAGTCCTGAATGTTACTGGAACTGAATCAATATCACTTTTGTGCCCACAAAAATCACCATTATTGTGATCAGTGTTTGCTTTAGTTGGGCTTTTGACTCTTTTATTTTAATGTTAAATTAGTTTTCTTTGGCTGTTGTAGCTGCATTAAAATACAATCATTGGGTCAAAGCAAGCTTAGACAGAGGCTCACTTCTGTTTAATGATGAATTCATTTTAAAGTTTGTCTTCTCTTGTTCACTGTCAATCTCAGTTCTTTGCTACTGGAGTATGAGCTTATAAAACACTGTGAATTTATTTAGGAATGAACAAATATAATCACAAACTGTTAAAACGGCTTAACTACTCAGACACACAAACACATGAAGAATCAGTGTAAAATTCATGCTGCAATGCATGCTGGGTAACATCACATTACAAAACTCATTCATGACTCCCAGCATGCATTGCAGTTGATCTGTTTATCTGAATTACTTTGATAATGGTCACCATTGTTGAGGTTTGTGTGATGAGTGTTGATGTCTAAGTGTGTCAGTAATATGTTCAGGTTTATTTTGTCGAAGTTCATGTGCATTTACAATTCAGAGCACTCAAACTAGTTATCAATTAATCAGTATTATTACTTTTTTTTATGATAAACGTCATATATTTAAATGTCATGTAACTTGTTTTTTAGCATTTCTGTCTTAGTCTACAAGCGGTCTTTCTGAAACACTATTACACCACTGAATAAGTAACTTTACTGAAGCCGAGCATCAGGAGCCCAACTAAAGCAAACACTGATCACAATAATGGTGATTTTTGTGGGCACAAAAGTGATATTGATTCAGTTCCATTAACATTCAGGACTTGCAACCTGACTTGGACTCGCCTCTCTTGACTTGGGACTTGATTGGGACTTGAAAACAATGACTTGGTCCCACCTCTGGTAATAAACAATTAATGGAAATCACAGCAGGAACACTAAAATAACAGTATTATATTGTGCAAATTATAATGTCTTTTACAGTAATAAACTGTTGTTGCAGATTACAGTAGGTATGCTGTAAAATTACAGCTATGTGCTGGCAAATATAGCTGCCAGTTGTTTACTGTAATTTAACAGGGAATTTTTTTACAGTGTAGCCTGATCAGTGCCATTAAAGGCATTCTGTAGATACTGCTATATGGTAGAGCATGGCTTGGGGGCGTCTTGGGAAAGAAAGACAGAATGAGTGCAATAAGACATTTTTCAACTGTAGCAAGTTTTTCCACCTAGAACTCCCTCCCTCATTGCGAGATCAGACATGAACTGCTTCAACAGAGTTAAATCTTTCACAGTCCTTCCCTTATCCAAACAAACCATTACAAATATAGGCTAAGAAACTGTGAATGGCTGGACTGTCATCAGATTTACTTTTTAAATGTTCAACATGCTTGGATTGACATTCCGACATTCCAACATGGCCAGTGTTTGGACTGCATTAAGCCTTTGTCTGGTGCAAGTCTGACATAAGCTGACACAAATGCCTCAGACACACACAAAAACCGGTTCACACCCACCAACAAATGCAAACATGCCCTGGGTGACAACACAACAGAGAAATACATTCATCATCACACCCCAGTCCCCAGACTTTGAATTCAAACAGAGATTTACAATTTGAATGAAAATGATTTGTGCTATCAAAGCAGTCGCACATTTCATTCAGTGTTTGAAAACCGCAGACACCCAAGCTAAAATTCAACAAATGTAACTATAGTGTATTAAACATTGTTTTCTTCCCACCTAATCTACCATTTGAGTCAAATTTACGTGCTTTTTTTCAGCAGACTGTTGTATCACACAGGCTTGAGACAGCAGCGTGTTTTAGCATGCTTTACACAGATGATAATATTCAAGTGATGTGCACAGACATAAGGAAATGTGGAGATAACATGAACATAAGTCAAACATGCATTCGATTTTTTCACCTTCATTTGATTTTTTTCACTTTTTTTCATATCACTTTTTAGAGCTATTTTGTTATTTATTATTTGTAAAAGTGTTATAAAACATAAACTAGACTTGAGTACAGAATACTATTTTAAGCTAATCCTCACATAAACCTGCTGACATAAGATGTAAAAAGTGATGAGCTTTATTTGACTAGTAAGGATCACCTGGAATGTACTGTATACATAAGTTAGCTTTTAACATGTTGGTAAAGATATTATAGTGACACAGTCATAAGAGACTTAAATGGTCTTCTCTGTTTTATTTTTGCTTTATCAAATGACAATGAAATACCCACAGACAAGATTTACATCCTTATTACCCTCCGTGTTCAATAGTCAAACATATAATAACTGTTAATAATTAATCATAAACGTCACATTACACGCTACTTTGAACCATGCACTCTCATATGACTGGAATGTACAGTATACTAGAGGAAACAATTCTTACCTTCTGAGATTTTCAAGCTCCCACTTTCAACCTAGGAACGTTCTCTTTAATTTCTTACAGTTGCTTTAGTTCCTCCGCTGACCGCAGGTGATTCCTTCCTGGTGGCGTAAATGTAATTGTCGCTGTCTTTTCATTTTAGGTTCTGCCTTCTTTCGAAAGAGCTGTCGTGTCTTCTGTCCAGCCTCATGTCACAGCGTGTTATCAATTGCTCTGACTTTCTCTAAAGGCTCACCTTAAGAGGTGGAGTTTCTCTTTCCTGTCCTTGCCTTTCTTGTACTTTATCATTCATTCTTAAGGGTAGTTTCGAAATAGCTGTCGATGACACATGTCAAATAACTTTTCTGCGCACTCCAACACAGCCGTATGTATGTACAATTCCTGTAAGGCAAACAAATCTGGGTAAAACAGCTTCCAACCCTTTCCAAAATCTGAATCATCGACCTGATTTACAGTGATGCCTGAACAAACGTGTACTGTATGTACAGAGAGAGGGGGGGGGATATTATGCTCATGGGATGTTTTCTTTTTCCATTTCATCATTTTAATGATTCTGGTCAAAAAAGCAAGGCCCATATGGAAATTGTTTCAGATCACCTAGAGGTTAAATGGGATATCAGGTGCCATCCATTAACTGGGATAATGTCATTTCTAGTCAGGCATTTTTTTTTTTTAGGATTTGTTTACACCAGTGTAAAGTGGCTTATGATGTTGTGGGTATGGGGGGAAACTGTTTTGAAGTGTATTGTGGTGATATAAGTGGGCCTGAGTGCAGTAAATGGATCCTGTATTCAAATACTGTATGACCAAAATCAATGAGAAAAGGTTGTATTCGGGTTTTCTAGATCACTTCTGAGGAAATTAATATTTAATTACTCATTTTCCCAAACCAATATAACCTATAGGTAAAAATGCATACAATAAATCCAGATGCATGCACAGTAATACACAAATGGACGCAACAGATCCATATACACACATCAATTAACAAATGCATGCCGGACAGCCACATGTGCGCATGAGAATTGACAAATGCACATAGGAGATTCTCATTCACAGCAATGCATACACACTCTTCAAAAATGCCTTCCCAAATTTATTGATGATTCCATGATGAATGGGTGGATGGATGCACTTTTTGTCAAGAATGTGGAGTGGAGGAACCCAAGCGCAGGCAGCAGCGGTGGTGAAGGGGTTAACAGAGAATTTATTAAATACAAGGACAAAACAAAACACCCACGATGGGGGAAAAACAGGCACGAGAACAAAACAAGAACTCAACGAAACACTTCCCTCGATGGGGCAAAACGAAAAACAAGAACAGCAAAACTAAACTAAAAAACACGACCAAACGTCTTACAATTAAACACGGCAGGGTAAAACACAAAACTCACAGTTCATTGACAAGGCACGGGACAGGAACACGGGAACATTACAAACACACCAAACGCAATGACTGAGCAACAAGTCAATGAAACATGAGGGTATTATATAGGGCAAGACAAACGAGGGATAACGACACAGGGCAGGTGAGAAACATTAGACACGGCAGGGAAGCAATACATGAAACGAGAGGGGCGGATCCAATGACAAGACACGAGAAAACACACGAGAAGTAAAAAACATAAACAACTCATGGCTTTCTCACATAAAACCTAAGGGCTCTGTCCCGATCCTGCCACACGACTAGGAATTCATAAACAAGAAGGTAGGACCGTGACACTTTTTTGAGCCTCAATAAAACTCCACAATCCAGTGGCATACCAAAGCTGTGAAGAGAACTCTTTTTATGTTCTATGGCTTGAAGGTGAGTCAATTTTTGTTTCTTTTAGGCTACTCTGGCAATTCTTAAGGGGAAAAAACAATTTAAAGAAACGTTACCTTACGTAATTCTTTAGCTGAGACTACAGCTTCTTGTCTACAGCTATATGCATTTTTATGTATGTAGTATAAAAAATAAATCATTAACACTTGTATCTGTTAACATTTATTAATTGATAAATGCTGAAAAACTATATTGCTTTTTGTTAGTGTGCATGTAATGCATTTACTAATGTTAACAAATACAACATTATTGTAAAGTGTTGCCAGTAAGCAAAATCTAACATTTAAAATGTGTTTTTTGCCTTATTTCAAGAATCTGTAACTTAACATCACGTTACTTGTGGAACTTTAATTAGAATGAAATATTATGTGGATTTAAGTGATCAAATGTAACAGTAAAACTTGTATTCATTACTCCATCCATAAACATGATTTCTGAGTCCCATTGGATTGATTTCCATTCCAAAGAATCCACGCTCATTCATGTTCTCTAGCGGAAAATCTTCTATAACTGTTTTTGTGACTACTCATTTTATGGAACCTATCAATGTTTGATGAGGTACACTTAAAAAAAACTTAGTTAGATTCTTTTGAAAAGAATTAAACACAAACAGCATAGGTGGAAAAACATTTAACTTTAGTGTGACTAAGTGAACATATAATTGGAAAACAGTGAGAACAAATTCCATTATGTAGAAAAATAAGTGTAGAGTACAGTTCAGTTTACAGAAATGTTTGATAAATTCTATATACAGTACGTACAGTATGCATTTAATTTACTATTCAACTTAATTTGAATATCAGGTTTTATTTAGTTCTACTTCTTTTTAAAGAGTTTGTGTTGGTGTTTTTCTGCCTTTTTGACCACAGCTTTTGCATTCTCATAGTTAAGCTTGGCTGCATTCCTTATTGCATCTGAAACTGAATCACCATCTTCAGCTGCTCTGTATCCAGTGACTCCTCCTCCGATCGCTCCCGCTAGCGCCGCCGCTCCGAAAATGACACCTACAGCAACACCCGATCCTGCCGCTCCAGCACCAACCCCTGCAATACCTGCTGCAATTCCTGAGCCTGCTGCTCCAACGCCAGCTCCTGTGACGCCAGCAGCAATTCCTGAACCTGCTACTCCTGTGATGATCCCTGCCTCCGCAACTGCTGTTCCTGCTGCTAGTCCTGTGGCTCCCGCAGCCGCTGCTGCTCCCGGAATGCTTGCCGCTTTAAGTAAAGCCACGACGGACGCCACTGCCACACCAACGCCCAGGAAAGCACCAGTTAATGTCCCTGTTGTCACTCCTGCAAGTCTTACCAAAAGTTTTTTGTGAACAATCTTCTTTGCTACTTCTCGTTTTTCTTCAGGAGCCATATTTTCCTCCTTGATATTCCTCATCTCCTCTTGAATTTCTTCCTCCACGGTTTGTAAGAGCTCGTTGGTGTAGCAGCTGTTCTCATTGTCTTTCAGATTCTGCTCTATGGCTTTAAGAAGATTTTTAACCTGGACCCTGTTGCTCTTGTATCCCACATGACGTTTCGTCCAGTATTTACTGTCAATGACATGACAGTGTCCTCCACATTTATCCACCAGCTCTTGTAGTTTTGGACTTAGCTTCACAAATTCCTCGATGGTCTGACCCTCGAGTTGTTCACCGTGAGTGAATAAAACTACTGAATGTTTAAATGTGTCTTCTCCACAATATTCCACAACTTTATCCACAATCTCCATTTCATGAGCCGTGTACCTTCCGACCTTCAGAACAATGGTAAAGACATCAGGTCCTGGAGCACATTCGATCACAGATCTGATGATCTCGGACTTGATGATCTCCTCGTCGAGACCCGTGTCCATGATTCCCGGTGTGTCAATTACTGTGATCTTTTTTCCATAGACTTTCCTATCACCGCTCACACATTCAGCTGTCACAGATTCAGGTGAAGCTTTACTCACAAATACTTGTTGCTTAAGAATGGTATTCCCAGCACTGCTCTTCCCATCTCCTGTTTTCCCAAGAAGTACAATCCTTTTGTTTGGTTGAGACTCGTTGGCTATTTGAAGAATATTGTTATTAAAGAACTTTTCTTTTAAATAATAAAAAGGTTTATTATAGTCTTATAAACTACATAAAGGTTATTAAAAAATTAGCCTAAGCCAGGACTAGTCCTTAGTTAAATTAATACATTTAAGTAGTTTTTACAAACACGCCTTACAAAAAACATTACTAGTGTGCATCTAAAGAGAAAACAATGGCACTGATATATTTTGTCAATGCAGGCTGTTTTCAGTTAAGACAGCTCAAATATGCATTTTAGTCTGGGATTGAACTGTTCTGTCCGGGAAACTGCCCCATAGTCATAATAGCATAAAAACAAAAATCTATTGTTAATAATACAATAAATTTTCGTTTATTTTCTTACCTCCCATATTCTTGTTTTCTCTCGTACGAAGGCACTGTAATATACAATTTCTTTTTATACAATTACTGATAATAAGTATTTTACTACAATCACATCAAGCATGCCTCGCATTAGATTTATTAACAAAAAGTTACTGTATACTCCTCAGTTGTTATTTATGTCTGTTAGCAAAGAGCTAATGTGCTACACCCTTACAATGAATCACTTCCTACTACTGATGAGTTTTACCAGAATTACTAGAAATGCAAGTCCTCTGAACATATTTCTGCCCCTCCTACTTCAGATCATTCACACCCTCTTGTTCACAGAATGTTCCATGGGAGCCACAAGAAGAAACAATCCCTGATTTTTACCCTAAAACATTTTGATTAAAAATGGCAGTATATTGTTTATTTTGTCTTCTTGAAAATAATTAAAAATTACATGTAACATTTTGCAAATTGTAATAAAAACTGTGTGCTTGCTTCCAAGATTTAAAACAGAATTGTTGTAGACCAGTAGGATAATTTCTTTTTCAATTTATGTCAGACTTGAATGTCTATTTCTTGTCATGAATGTGGTTATAAAAGTATCTTGGCATTGAAAACACAATAATAAACATAAATATTAAATTTCATGACTTGTCTATGGGTTTTATGTATTGTATTACTGTTTTATGTACATTCCATAATCTAACCAACCAGCTTGCAGGGTTTTGCAAACATTTTCTTTCCTGATTATCGCACCCATTTTACAGCCTATAAACTAAAATAAATTACTTAGTTACCAAGACAGTTAATATAAAAAAAAAGAAAATTTGTTGCATTAAAATCAGATACATAAAGTAACAAAAACATATACAAGTATAAAAGAATATAAGAATATGACATTGAAATAAGAGTTTCGTATCTGAATATTTACATCATAAGGTAAATCATTTTGCCCAGTTGTTCATTTTCCATGCATCATGGAAGTTAAATAAAAATAGAAAGAAAGAAAAAAACAGTGACACCACACCGAACTAGAATTTGGTTTAACATCTTAAACTGATAATCAAACTGGACTGGCAAATCTGTTGCTTCCTACAGTATACTGATTTATGCTAAGTTATACTTTACCAGATCTACCACTAGATGTCAGTGTAATATAACTTGCAGTGTAATCTTGAGGAATTGGTGGACGTTTGTTCAGTAATGATTATCCTTAAAGTTGGCATGAAATAAAAAATGACAATTCTAATTGTTTTACACAGTGTTGCAGTATTTATTATAAATTATTTATCCGTGCACATCATTATTTTTTCATTCATTTGCACTTTTAATCTTTAATCAAAAAAGTTAACCACCTTCCCCCCTCGATACGACCTCTCTTCACTTCCGGTCACAATAATGTCGGGGCTCCAATGACTGACTGATTGCAAGCTGGCATTCAAATCTGCCTCCATTTTTTTGGAAACGGCAACGCCCATCTTCCAATGATCCAATCAGTTCTTAATAGACTAAATCAAGTCCCGCTCTACTTTTCCTCTCAATTCAGAGGCGTTTCACTCCCCATATATGCCACCATACGGAAAAAAATATACTTTGGCTCCATCCAAATATCGTCTCGGCCACTTGAAAGCGCGTGCACGCGACAGGAAGTAAGAGTGCAAGTCTGTCCCATGTCTTAAAAATGCCAAAGTGCAGTACCTTTAAAGGAACACTCCACTTTTTTTTGGAAATAGGCTCATTCTCCAACTCCCCCAGAGTTAATAAGTTGAGCTTTACCGTTTTGGAATCTATTCAGCCGATCTCCGGGGCTGGCAATAGCACTTTTAGCATAGCTTAGCATAGATCATTGAATCAAATTAGACCAGTAGCATTTTGGGTTTTGACTGCCTGGTGACTTGTGACCAGGCCAAGAGGAAATTCAAATTCAAGGTATTGCATTTTGCACATATGAATACCCATGGCACTTCATTGTAGTAGACACACTCTGTCAGTTTAAATCTAGACTAAAGATGCATCTTTTTAATCTTGCATACACTAGACTTCCATAATATAAATCTTCTGAGGGTTTAGGCTGCATTAGTTAGATCAACCGGAACCAAAAACACAACTGATGTACTTGTTGCATCAAAGAGTGCAGAACAGTACTCTACTCTCAGCCAGTCTTGTCTCATTGTTCCAAGGTTACCACAGTGAGCAGGATGCAGTTCATGGCCTGACCTGATGGTAGAGCGGAGAATGGGAAGCAGTGACCTGACAAGAGCTGAGATGATAGAGCTTGATAAAGAAGGACGCGGTCACCTGACACGTCTTCACCACAAAATTTCAAATGCTATTAGATTATTAATGATAATCTTAAAACTATAATTTACCTTATTAGTAAGTTTATTTATTTTTATTTAGCCTTGTTGTGCAAGCTCAGTGGAGCTTGTGCAGAGGCAGCAGCTTTTGCCAGAGCGGAACTGGAATCCCCTGGTTGGGCCTGGGTTCTCCTGAGGGTTTTTTTTCTCGATTAGAGTTTTGGGTTCCTCGCCACTGTTTGCCACTTGTTCTTTGGCACTATTTGCTTGGCCGGGAGGGCTGCTTTAGAATTAGAATTTTAAAGTTTTACTTAATTAATATTGCATATAGGAATTTATAGTCTGTTATATTTGACCCGTGCTTCTCTCTCCATTATCTTAAATGTGTGCTCTCACTGTGTGTGTGTGTGTGTCTGTGTGTGTGCGAGTACTTGTCTGTGTACATGTGTGTGTGTGTGCGTGTGCGTGCGCGTCCGTGCGTATGTGGGTATGTCTGTCTTCTGTATTTTCACCTTTTTCTTGTTTTTACAGGTACAACTTTAATTGTTTTGCTTATAGTCAATATGTCTTATGTACAGCTGCTTTGTAACAATGAAAATTGTAAAAAGCGCTATATAAATAAAGTTGAGTTGAAATTTCATATTTTTTTACTAAAAACAACACTTATTTTCTTAGGTCATTTTGCGCATCAAGAAAATGCAACTTGATTTAAGAATTTGTAGACATTTTTACTGGAAAACAAGAAAAAAAGTAGAAAGTCATTTTTTGCAGTGTACAACATGTGCTGGTCGTTTTATCGGGCCAGTATATTAAAAAATAGTCATTTTATTCAGTTGAGTAAGTGATATCTATACACTTTAGAATTATTATGCATGCTTCTTAATTGTTGTCCTTAAATTGTAACTTGGTATATCTCTTAATTGTTTGAAAGGAGGTGTTCACTGTAAACTTTATGTGAATTGTGAATCATGAGCTGCAACAGAATATGACAAGTGTTACATGGATTTAACAGCATTTCAATCTTTATTTGTGTTCTTTGTGTTCAATGCTAATATACAAAGAAAACCTTACCAGTTTTTGGATGAAAAACCTTTTGAAATATTTTCTATTATTTTTTTACTATGAGGTCATGTGTCAACAGTAAAGCATGTGACAAATTTGAAGCTTCAAGTTACATAATACAGAAAGAAATGTACAGTAGTTTAACACAAGTCATAAGGCTTCATGATAAGAAATGACACATAAGTTTATGACATAAATCACATTAAATTCTCATTAACTTTGGCTTTCAAAATATGTCAATCTCAGTGAAAAGATGACAATGGTTGTTCTTCAGACATCTGTCTCTCATGCGGTGACAAACACCAGTCGGGCAGAATATGCCAGATCCGCCAGGTAGATCAGGAAGTTGAGAGCCGTGAGAACAGCCACGGCGACCCATTTATCCCAGTAGCACAGCCCCGGTCCGCCACGGCAAAAGTCTGGTCGGCTAGAACTTCCAGAATGACTGTTGTCAAACTTAAACACTGGCCAGATAATAGTGGCAGTGAGATACATGGCAACAGCCAATAGAGCATAGGCAGAAAGAAAACGTGCAAACGGAAAAGGGAG